>NC_133393.1:62464291-62766553 GCF_047511655.1 Castor canadensis | reverse complement strand
GCTGCCAAGAGACTCCAGGTGATCACATGAATTCTCTTCCTCTCGACACAGAAATCACTTCACTTTGATCTGAGAAGTACACAGGCACACACACTCGCTATAGCCAAGGAATGCTCAGGTTTTTCTAGTCACTGAAATGCTTACCACCTCTCAGGAGAATGGCAGGTTTCAGGAACACCACAACCTATGGAATAAACATGAAACTTGCAGGAAGGCCATTCAATACTACAAAGGTTCTCTGAGGGACATCACAGTACCCCTTTCATTCATGGATCCGAAGACCTAAAGTCAGAGCCTCACAAGGCTGTTCCTCAAGAGACTTTGGGAAGGAACCTCATTTCTACAAATCAGTGATGGCAAACTGAACAACAAATATCCCAAACACACTCACACACACATAATGAATGATATACTAATACTTATCCTGTATGTGAATTTCTTGCATTCTACGGACTTAATTACAACATTCAGCAAGACCAAAAGACATGGAACATCGCACAGCCTTGTTCATTCCATCTATTTCAACAGACTTACAAGGAGACTTCTGCATGCTTATACAGCGGGTACACTCAACGAGTGGGAAATCATTGCTAGTATGACAATTTATGAGAAAAAGGAAAGAAATTAATACATGAAGACACTACAAGTATTGAACAGAGACACAAAGACAGACACACAGAAAGATAAACAGACAGGTAGACAGACAGACAAACACACATACACACACACACACACAAACACGCAGACACCCAGGAGCCCTGACTGTATTCAAAGCATGTCGAATGTTATCTGCAACGGCTGAAATGCTCGCATTATCCTACTAAGTGGACACTTTCAGCACTTGAGAAAGGGTCAAACCCAGAAAAACACGTGAAATGATGTCGGATCCACCAATTTCCTTGGAAGGAAGACATCCGACCACCATTATGCCAAGGAACAACTAAAGCCTAATCCAGAGTCAGTGCCTGCAGCCATCACTTGAATCAAAATCAATTCTAGCAGGGTAACGATGCATGATACCATACGATGGTCATATTCTAGGAAATCGGAATCTTTCCTCCTCAGAGAATTGATTACAGTTGATGTAGGGAATAGCAATGTGGAGAACAACACGAAATTACTGCCTTTCAAGTAGCATTCCTGACTGGCATTATTAGGAACTGAACATCTAAAGGACACTGATCCAGGAAGTAGTTTTAACCACATATACACCATCACACATAAACACACTCCCAGAGTGCCTGTGGTCCATGAATTATAACTATTTTGGAGTAGCTGAATTTCTGGACTTTCATCTAAGAAAAGTACCTTTCAGCAGAACCCATACTTACGAATAGCTGCAAACACTGGTGATGAGGTGAACGTCTTCAAACCTTCACCGCCCGTGCTTTAATGGACTCTTCAGACCAGAGAGGAAATTATGTTAGATCAACAAGTGCCTGTGGTGTGCCTTTAGGTAACCTTTTGCTCCCTTGGCAGTCCACTAGAACCACACCGAGATCACGTATTCAGGATTAGAAGCAGAAAGCATGGCTCCCTCTGCACCACAGCAACGTAGAGGTGTCCTGTTCTGCTTGGTGAGTTCCCTGCACAAATGACACACAGGCCTGTGGACACTAAAAGCTGTGTGGCACGGTAACTTACGCTAGCTGTGAAGAATGGTATCACCTGATTGTGATGTGCTCAGGTCACCCGTTTGCTCCTGCCACACGTGCCTCGTATCCCTAGGGCCCAGTTAAAAGTGAAGTCTTCCACACAATACAGGGACACCTACCTCCACCTCCTTCCTGCTTGGCTGGCTGCGCTGCCATAGCAACAGGCCAGGCAGGAGCTGCCTCAGGATTCTCCCTGTTCCAGGGGCTGTGTTCCCACTGTGACATCACAGCCATGTCTGGTCCTGATTGGTCAGACCACATAAGCACTGCCTCTACGGCCCCTCTCCCAACAGTCTGCAGCCACTTGTGTGCCAGTTTCCTTGGAAAATCTTCTGATCTGGGGAATGCTTTTCTCCACCAGGTTCCCTCCTCAGATCATTCAAGAGTCAACTGCCAGGACATTTCTATCATATTCCAAACTACTCCTAATCTGGACCCCACACTTTGGAGGACAGGAAGACTTTCACGTGGTGAGTACACAAACACCTCAAGCCCTTTGAAGGTAAATCAGTGGGGAAAACTACCTGAGACTTGGATGAGGCAACTTACTTCTCAGAACTACATCTCCAACCATCTAGGAGGGGATTCCCTTACGTGGACCCAAGATATCACAGAGTGAGAACCTGGGGCTGTTTTCCAGCCTACTGTGTTCCTACCTTGAACCTAACACACAAACATACACACTGGCTGCCAACAGCCTCAAGGTGACCCCATGAATTCACTTCCTCTCCACACAGAAATTACTTCACTTTGATCTGAGATATACATAGGCACACACACGCTATAGACTAGGTTTCTCTAGTCAGTGAAATTTTTACCAAGTCTCGGGAGAATGGCAGGTTTCAGAAACACCATAACCTATGGAAGAAGCACGAAACTCTCAGACAGGACCTTCAAATCTGCAAAGGTTCTACGAGGGACATCACAGTACACCTTCCATTCAGGGAACCGAAGACCAACTCAGAGACACAAAAGGCAGTTCCTCAAGTGCCTTGGAGAAGGAATCTAATTTCCATAAATCAGTGATGGCAAACTGAACAACAAATTTCCCACACACATTCACACACACATAATAAGTGATATACTCATACTTATACTGTATGTGAATTTCTTGCATACTATGGAGTTAACTACAGCTTTGAGCAAGACCAGAAGTTATGGAACATCACACAGCCTTGTTCATTCCATCTATTCCAAAGAGTTAATGATAGATTTTGATTCCAAGAGACTTCTGCATGCCTATGCAGCACATACACTCAACGAGTGTCAAATAGTTGCTGGTAGGACAATTTATGAGAAACAGCAAAGAAATTAATACATGAAGATACTATAAATATTAAACACAGACACAAAGACAGACACATACACACAAAGATAAACAGACAGATACACACACACACACACACACACACACACACACAGACACACACAGACACCCAGGAGCAATGCCTGTATTCAAAGCATGTTGAATGTTATCCCCAATGGATGAAATCCTCGCGTTATCCACTGAATGGACACTTTCAGCCCTTGAGAAGGATCAAACTTAGAAAAACACGTGAAGTGACATCGGTTCCACCAATGTCCTTGGAAGGAAGACCTACTACCACCATTATGCCAAGGAACAACTAAAACCTAATCCAGACTCAGTGCCTGAAGCCATCACTTGAAGCGAAATCAGTTCTAGCACGGTAACTATGCATGTACATACATCATGATAGCCTGCCATACACTGGCCATATTCAAGGAACACTGAATCTTTTCTCCTCAGACAATTGATTACACTTTATCTAGGGAATAGTAACACGGAGAAAAAAACGAAATTACTGCCTTTCAAGTAGCATTCCTGACTGGCATTATTAGGAACTGAGCATCTAACGCACACTGATCCAGGAATTATGTTTATCCACACGTGCGCCCCAACACATAAACACACCCACAGAGTGGCTGTGATCCATGACTATGAACTACTTTGGAGTAAGTGCATTTCTGGACTTTCATCTAAAATAGTACCTTTCAGCAGAACCCATACTTAGGAATACTGGCAAACACTGGTGATGAGGTGAATATCTTCAAACCTTCACTGCCCGAGGTTTAATGAACCCTGCAGACCACAGAAGAAATTTTGTCAGATCAACAAGTGCCTGTGCTGGGCCACAATGTAACCTTTCCCTCCCTTGCCAGTCCACTGGAACCACACCTTGAGATCACGTGGTCAGGATAAGAAGCAGAAACTAAGGCTGCCTGTGCACCACAGCGACATCAGGCAGCCTGTTCTGCTTGGTGAGCTCCCTGCGCAAATGACACAGAAGCATGTGGACACTAAAAGCTGTGTGGCACGGTAGCTTACGCTAGCTGTGAAGAATGGAATCACCCGATCCTGATGTGCTCAGTTCACCCTTGTGCTCCTCCCACACGTGCCCCGTGTCCCTAGGACCCAGTTAAAAGAGAAGTCTTCCACACAAGACAGGGCCACCTACCTCCAGCTTCTTCATGCTTGGCTGGCTCTGCTACCATAGCAGCAGACCAGGCAGGAGCTGCCTTAGGAATCTATATGTTCCAGGGTCTGTGATCCCACTGTGACACCACAACCAAGTCTGTCCTGATTGGTAAGACCATGCAAGCACTGCCTCTACATCCCTCTCCCTCCAGTCTCCAGCCACTTGTGTGCCAGTTTCCTGGCAAGATCTCCTGATCTGAGCAATGCTTTTCTCCACCATGTTCCCTCCTCAGATCATTCAAGCTTCAACTGCCTTCACATTTCTATCATGTTCCAAACTACTGCCAATCTGGAATCCACACTTTGGAGGAAAAGAAGGCTTTCACGTGGTGAGTACACCAACCCATCAAGCCCTTTGAAGGTAAATCAGCCAGGAAAACATCCGTTACCTTGGATGAGGCAACTTCCTTCTCAGAACTACATCTCCCATCATCTGGGAGGGGATTCCCTTATGGGGACCCAAAATATCACAGAGAGAGGACCCGAGGCTGTTTTCCACCCTACGGTGTTCCTAACTTGAACAGAACACGCAAACGCACATAATGGCTGCCAAGAGACTCCAGGTGATCACATGAATTCTCTTCCTCTCGACACAGAAATCACTTCACTTTGATCTGAGAAGTACACAGGCACACACACACGCTATAGCCAAGGAATGCTCAGGTTTTTCTAGTCACTGAAATGCTTACCACCTCTCAGGAGAATGGCAGGTTTCAGGAACACCACAACCTATGGAATAAACATGAAACTTGCAGGAAGGCCATTCAATACTACAAAGGTTCTCTGAGGGACATCACAGTACCCCTTTCATTCATGGATCCGAAGACCTAAAGTCAGAGCCTCACAAGGCTGTTCCTCAAGAGACTTTGGGAAGGAACCTCATTTCTACAAATCAGTGATGGCAAACTGAACAACAAATATCCCAAACACACTCACACACACATAATGAATGATATACTAATACTTATCCTGTATGTGAATTTCTTGCATTCTACGGACTTAATTACAACATTCAGCAAGACCAAAAGACATGGAACATCGCACAGCCTTGTTCATTCCATCTATTTCAACAGACTTACAAGGAGACTTCTGCATGCTTATACAGCGGGTACACTCAACGAGTGGGAAATCATTGCTAGTATGACAATTTATGAGAAAAAGGAAAGAAATTAATACATGAAGACACTACAAGTATTGAACAGAGACACAAAGACAGACACACAGAAAGATAAACAGACAGGTAGACAGACAGACAAACACACATACACACACACACACACAAACACGCAGACACCCAGGAGCCCTGACTGTATTCAAAGCATGTCGAATGTTATCTGCAACGGCTGAAATGCTCGCATTATCCTACTAAGTGGACACTTTCAGCACTTGAGAAAGGGTCAAACCCAGAAAAACACGTGAAATGATGTCGGATCCACCAATTTCCTTGGAAGGAAGACATCCGACCACCATTATGCCAAGGAACAACTAAAGCCTAATCCAGAGTCAGTGCCTGCAGCCATCACTTGAATCAAAATCAATTCTAGCAGGGTAACGATGCATGATACCATACGATGGTCATATTCTAGGAAATCGGAATCTTTCCTCCTCAGAGAATTGATTACAGTTGATGTAGGGAATAGCAATGTGGAGAACAACACGAAATTACTGCCTTTCAAGTAGCATTCCTGACTGGCATTATTAGGAACTGAACATCTAAAGGACACTGATCCAGGAAGTAGTTTTAACCACATATACACCATCACACATAAACACACTCCCAGAGTGCCTGTGGTCCATGAATTATAACTATTTTGGAGTAGCTGAATTTCTGGACTTTCATCTAAGAAAAGTACCTTTCAGCAGAACCCATACTTACGAATAGCTGCAAACACTGGTGATGAGGTGAACGTCTTCAAACCTTCACCGCCCGTGCTTTAATGGACTCTTCAGACCAGAGAGGAAATTATGTTAGATCAACAAGTGCCTGTGGTGTGCCTTTAGGTAACCTTTTGCTCCCTTGGCAGTCCACTAGAACCACACCGAGATCACGTATGCAGGATTAGAAGCAGAAAGCATGGCTCCCTCTGCACCACAGCAACGTAGAGGTGTCCTGTTCTGCTTGGTGAGTTCCCTGCACAAATGACACACAGGCCTGTGGACACTAAAAGCTGTGTGGCACGGTAACTTACGCTAGCTGTGAAGAATGGTATTACCTGATTGTGATGTGCTCAGGTCACCCGTTTGCTCCTGCCACACGTGCCTCGTATCCCTAGGGCCCAGTTAAAAGTGAAGTCTTCCACACAATACAGGGACACCTACCTCCACCTCCTTCCTGCTTGGCTGGCTGCGCTGCCATAGCAACAGGCCAGGCAGGAGCTGCCTCAGGATTCTCCCTGTTCCAGGGGCTGTGTTCCCACTGTGACATCACAGCCATGTCTGGTCCTGATTGGTCAGACCACATAAGCACTGCCTCTACGGCCCCTCTCCCAACAGTCTGCAGCCACTTGTGTGCCAGTTTCCTTGGAAAATCTTCTGATCTGGGGAATGCTTTTCTCCACCAGGTTCCCTCCTCAGATCATTCAAGAGTCAACTGCCAGGACATTTCTATCATATTCCAAACTACTCCTAATCTGGACCCCACACTTTGGAGGACAGGAAGACTTTCACGTGGTGAGTACACAAACACCTCAAGCCCTTTGAAGGTAAATCAGTGGGGAAAACTACCTGAGACTTGGATGAGGCAACTTACTTCTCAGAACTACATCTCCAACCATCTAGGAGGGGATTCCCTTACGTGGACCCAAGATATCACAGAGTGAGAACCTGGGGCTGTTTTCCAGCCTACTGTGTTCCTACCTTGAACCTAACACACAAACATACACACTGGCTGCCAACAGCCTCAAGGTGACCCCATGAATTCACTTCCTCTCCACACAGAAATTACTTCACTTTGATCTGAGATATACATAGGCACACACACGCTATAGACTAGGTTTCTCTAGTCAGTGAAATTTTTACCAAGTCTCGGGAGAATGGCAGGTTTCAGAAACACCATAACCTATGGAAGAAGCACGAAACTCTCAGACAGGACCTTCAAATCTGCAAAGGTTCTACGAGGGACATCACAGTACACCTTCCATTCAGGGAACCGAAGACCAACTCAGAGACACAAAAGGCAGTTCCTCAAGTGCCTTGGAGAAGGAATCTAATTTCCATAAATCAGTGATGGCAAACTGAACAACAAATTTCCCACACACATTCACACACACATAATAAGTGATATACTCATACTTATACTGTATGTGAATTTCTTGCATACTATGGAGTTAACTACAGCTTTGAGCAAGACCAGAAGTTATGGAACATCACACAGCCTTGTTCATTCCATCTATTCCAAAGAGTTAATGATAGATTTTGATTCCAAGAGACTTCTGCATGCCTATGCAGCACATACACTCAACGAGTGTCAAATAGTTGCTGGTAGGACAATTTATGAGAAACAGCAAAGAAATTAATACATGAAGATACTATAAATATTAAACACAGACACAAAGACAGACACATACACACAAAGATAAACAGACAGATACACACACACACACACACACACACACACACACAGACACACACAGACACCCAGGAGCAATGCCTGTATTCAAAGCATGTTGAATGTTATCCCCAATGGATGAAATCCTCGCGTTATCCACTGAATGGACACTTTCAGCCCTTGAGAAGGATCAAACTTAGAAAAACACGTGAAGTGACATCGGTTCCACCAATGTCCTTGGAAGGAAGACCTACTACCACCATTATGCCAAGGAACAACTAAAACCTAATCCAGACTCAGTGCCTGAAGCCATCACTTGAAGCGAAATCAGTTCTAGCACGGTAACTATGCATGTACATACATCATGATAGCCTGCCATACACTGGCCATATTCAAGGAACACTGAATCTTTTCTCCTCAGACAATTGATTACACTTTATCTAGGGAATAGTAACACGGAGAAAAAAACGAAATTACTGCCTTTCAAGTAGCATTCCTGACTGGCATTATTAGGAACTGAGCATCTAACGGACACTGATCCAGGAATTATGTTTATCCACACGTGCGCCCCAACACATAAACACACCCACAGAGTGGCTGTGATCCATGACTATGAACTACTTTGGAGTAAGTGCATTTCTGGACTTTCATCTAAAATAGTACCTTTCAGCAGAACCCATACTTAGGAATACTGGCAAACACTGGTGATGAGGTGAATATCTTCAAACCTTCACTGCCCGAGGTTTAATGAACCCTGCAGACCACAGAAGAAATTTTGTCAGATCAACAAGTGCCTGTGCTGGGCCACAATGTAACCTTTCCCTCCCTTGCCAGTCCACTGGAACCACACCTTGAGATCACGTGGTCAGGATAAGAAGCAGAAACTAAGGCTGCCTGTGCACCACAGCGACATCAGGCAGCCTGTTCTGCTTGGTGAGCTCCCTGCGCAAATGACACAGAAGCATGTGGACACTAAAAGCTGTGTGGCACGGTAGCTTACGCTAGCTGTGAAGAATGGAATCACCCGATCCTGATGTGCTCAGTTCACCCTTGTGCTCCTCCCACACGTGCCCCGTGTCCCTAGGACCCAGTTAAAAGAGAAGTCTTCCACACAAGACAGGGCCACCTACCTCCAGCTTCTTCATGCTTGGCTGGCTCTGCTACCATAGCAGCAGACCAGGCAGGAGCTGCCTTAGGAATCTATATGTTCCAGGGTCTGTGATCCCACTGTGACACCACAACCAAGTCTGTCCTGATTGGTAAGACCATGCAAGCACTGCCTCTACATCCCTCTCCCTCCAGTCTCCAGCCACTTGTGTGCCAGTTTCCTGGCAAGATCTCCTGATCTGAGCAATGCTTTTCTCCACCATGTTCCCTCCTCAGATCATTCAAGCTTCAACTGCCTTCACATTTCTATCATGTTCCAAACTACTGCCAATCTGGAATCCACACTTTGGAGGAAAAGAAGGCTTTCACGTGGTGAGTACACCAACCCATCAAGCCCTTTGAAGGTAAATCAGCCAGGAAAACATCCGTTACCTTGGATGAGGCAACTTCCTTCTCAGAACTACATCTCCCATCATCTGGGAGGGGATTCCCTTATGGGGACCAAAAATATCACAGAGAGAGGACCCGAGGCTGTTTTCCACCCTACGGTGTTCCTAACTTGAACAGAACACGCAAACGCACATAATGGCTGCCAAGAGACTCCAGGTGATCACATGAATTCTCTTCCTCTCGACACAGAAATCACTTCACTTTGATCTGAGAAGTACACAGGCACACACACACGCTATAGCCAAGGAATGCTCAGGTTTTTCTAGTCACTGAAATGCTTACCACCTCTCAGGAGAATGGCAGGTTTCAGGAACACCACAACCTATGCAATAAACATGAAACTTGCAGGAAGGCCATTCAATACTACAAAGGTTCTCTGAGGGACATCACAGTACCCCTTTCATTCATGGATCCGAAGACCTAAAGTCAGAGCCTCACAAGGCTGTTCCTCAAGAGACTTTGGGAAGGAACCTCATTTCTACAAATCAGTGATGGCAAACTGAACAACAAATATCCCAAACACACTCACACACACATAATGAATGATATACTAATACTTATCCTGTATGTGAATTTCTTGCATTCTACGGACTTAATTACAACATTCAGCAAGACCAAAAGACATGGAACATCGCACAGCCTTGTTCATTCCATCTATTTCAACAGACTTACAAGGAGACTTCTGCATGCTTATACAGCGGGTACACTCAACGAGTGGGAAATCATTGCTAGTATGACAATTTATGAGAAAAAGGAAAGAAATTAATACATGAAGACACTACAAGTATTGAACAGAGACACAAAGACAGACACACAGAAAGATAAACAGACAGGTAGACAGACAGACAAACACACATACACACACACACACACAAACACGCAGACACCCAGGAGCCCTGACTGTATTCAAAGCATGTCGAATGTTATCTGCAACGGCTGAAATGCTCGCATTATCCTACTAAGTGGACACTTTCAGCACTTGAGAAAGGGTCAAACCCAGAAAAACACGTGAAATGATGTCGGATCCACCAATTTCCTTGGAAGGAAGACATCCTACCACCATTATGCCAAGGAACAACTAAAGCCTAATCCAGAGTCAGTGCCTGCAGCCATCACTTGAATCAAAATCAATTCTAGCAGGGTAACGATGCATGATACCATACGATGGTCATATTCTAGGAAATCGGAATCTTTCCTCCTCAGAGAATTGATTACAGTTGATGTAGGGAATAGCAATGTGGAGAACAACACGAAATTACTGCCTTTCAAGTAGCATTCCTGACTGGCATTATTAGGAACTGAACATCTAAAGGACACTGATCCAGGAAGTAGTTTTAACCACATATACACCATCACACATAAACACACTCCCAGAGTGCCTGTGGTCCATGAATTATAACTATTTTGGAGTAGCTGAATTTCTGGACTTTCATCTAAGAAAAGTACCTTTCAGCAGAACCCATACTTACGAATAGCTGCAAACACTGGTGATGAGGTGAACGTCTTCAAACCTTCACCGCCCGTGCTTTAATGGACTCTTCAGACCAGAGAGGAAATTATGTTAGATCAACAAGTGCCTGTGGTGTGCCTTTAGGTAACCTTTTGCTCCCTTGGCAGTCCACTAGAACCACACCGAGATCACGTATTCAGGATTAGAAGCAGAAAGCATGGCTCCCTCTGCACCACAGCAACGTAGAGGTGTCCTGTTCTGCTTGGTGAGTTCCCTGCACAAATGACACACAGGCCTGTGGACACTAAAAGCTGTGTGGCACGGTAACTTACGCTAGCTGTGAAGAATGGTATCACCTGATTGTGATGTGCTCAGGTCACCCGTTTGCTCCTGCCACACGTGCCTCGTATCCCTAGGGCCCAGTTAAAAGTGAAGTCTTCCACACAATACAGGGACACCTACCTCCACCTCCTTCCTGCTTGGCTGGCTGCGCTGCCATAGCAACAGGCCAGGCAGGAGCTGCCTCAGGATTCTCCCTGTTCCAGGGGCTGTGTTCCCACTGTGACATCACAGCCATGTCTGGTCCTGATTGGTCAGACCACATAAGCACTGCCTCTACGGCCCCTCTCCCAACAGTCTGCAGCCACTTGTGTGCCAGTTTCCTTGGAAAATCTTCTGATCTGGGGAATGCTTTTCTCCACCAGGTTCCCTCCTCAGATCATTCAAGAGTCAACTGCCAGGACATTTCTATCATATTCCAAACTACTCCTAATCTGGACCCCACACTTTGGAGGACAGGAAGACTTTCACGTGGTGAGTACACAAACACCTCAAGCCCTTTGAAGGTAAATCAGTGGGGAAAACTACCTGAGACTTGGATGAGGCAACTTACTTCTCAGAACTACATCTCCAACCATCTAGGAGGGGATTCCCTTACGTGGACCCAAGATATCACAGAGTGAGAACCTGGGGCTGTTTTCCAGCCTACTGTGTTCCTACCTTGAACCTAACACACAAACATACACACTGGCTGCCAACAGCCTCAAGGTGACCCCATGAATTCACTTCCTCTCCACACAGAAATTACTTCACTTTGATCTGAGATATACATAGGCACACACACGCTATAGACTAGGTTTCTCTAGTCAGTGAAATTTTTACCAAGTCTCGGGAGAATGGCAGGTTTCAGAAACACCATAACCTATGGAAGAAGCACGAAACTCTCAGACAGGACCTTCAAATCTGCAAAGGTTCTACGAGGGACATCACAGTACACCTTCCATTCAGGGAACCGAAGACCAACTCAGAGACACAAAAGGCAGTTCCTCAAGTGCCTTGGAGAAGGAATCTAATTTCCATAAATCAGTGATGGCAAACTGAACAACAAATTTCCCACACACATTCACACACACATAATAAGTGATATACTCATACTTATACTGTATGTGAATTTCTTGCATACTATGGAGTTAACTACAGCTTTGAGCAAGACCAGAAGTTATGGAACATCACACAGCCTTGTTCATTCCATCTATTCCAAAGAGTTAATGATAGATTTTGATTCCAAGAGACTTCTGCATGCCTATGCAGCACATACACTCAACGAGTGTCAAATAGTTGCTGGTAGGACAATTTATGAGAAACAGCAAAGAAATTAATACATGAAGATACTATAAATATTAAACACAGACACAAAGACAGACACATACACACAAAGATAAACAGACAGATACACACACACACACACACACACACACACACACACACACACACACAGACACACACAGACACCCAGGAGCAATGCCTGTATTCAAAGCATGTTGAATGTTATCCCCAATGGATGAAATCCTCGCGTTATCCACTGAATGGACACTTTCAGCCCTTGAGAAGGATCAAACTTAGAAAAACACGTGAAGTGACATCGGTTCCACCAATGTCCTTGGAAGGAAGACCTACTACCACCATTATGCCAAGGAACAACTAAAACCTAATCCAGACTCAGTGCCTGAAGCCATCACTTGAAGCGAAATCAGTTCTAGCACGGTAACTATGCATGTACATACATCATGATAGCCTGCCATACACTGGCCATATTCAAGGAACACTGAATCTTTTCTCCTCAGACAATTGATTACACTTTATCTAGGGAATAGTAACACGGAGAAAAAAACGAAATTACTGCCTTTCAAGTAGCATTCCTGACTGGCATTATTAGGAACTGAGCATCTAACGCACACTGATCCAGGAATTATGTTTATCCACACGTGCGCCCCAACACATAAACACACCCACAGAGTGGCTGTGATCCATGACTATGAACTACTTTGGAGTAAGTGCATTTCTGGACTTTCATCTAAAATAGTACCTTTCAGCAGAACCCATACTTAGGAATACTGGCAAACACTGGTGATGAGGTGAATATCTTCAAACCTTCACTGCCCGAGGTTTAATGAACCCTGCAGACCACAGAAGAAATTTTGTCAGATCAACAAGTGCCTGTGCTGGGCCACAATGTAACCTTTCCCTCCCTTGCCAGTCCACTGGAACCACACCTTGAGATCACGTGGTCAGGATAAGAAGCAGAAACTAAGGCTGCCTGTGCACCACAGCGACATCAGGCAGCCTGTTCTGCTTGGTGAGCTCCCTGCGCAAATGACACAGAAGCATGTGGACACTAAAAGCTGTGTGGCACGGTAGCTTACGCTAGCTGTGAAGAATGGAATCACCCGATCCTGATGTGCTCAGTTCACCCTTGTGCTCCTCCCACACGTGCCCCGTGTCCCTAGGACCCAGTTAAAAGAGAAGTCTTCCACACAAGACAGGGCCACCTACCTCCAGCTTCTTCATGCTTGGCTGGCTCTGCTACCATAGCAGCAGACCAGGCAGGAGCTGCCTTAGGAATATATATGTTCCAGGGTCTGTGATCCCACTGTGACACCACAACCAAGTCTGTCCTGATTGGTAAGACCATGCAAGCACTGCCTCTACATCCCTCTCCCTCCAGTCTCCAGCCACTTGTGTGCCAGTTTCCTGGCAAGATCTCCTGATCTGAGCAATGCTTTTCTCCACCATGTTCCCTCCTCAGATCATTCAAGCTTCAACTGCCTTCACATTTCTATCATGTTCCAAACTACTGCCAATCTGGAATCCACACTTTGGAGGAAAAGAAGGCTTTCACGTGGTGAGTACACCAACCCATCAAGCCCTTTGAAGGTAAATCAGCCAGGAAAACATCCGTTACCTTGGATGAGGCAACTTCCTTCTCAGAACTACATCTCCCATCATCTGGGAGGGGATTCCCTTATGGGGACCCAAAATATCACAGAGAGAGGACCCGAGGCTGTTTTCCACCCTACGGTGTTCCTAACTTGAACAGAACACGCAAACGCACATAATGGCTGCCAAGAGACTCCAGGTGATCACATGAATTCTCTTCCTCTCGACACAGAAATCACTTCACTTTGATCTGAGAAGTACACAGGCACACACACACGCTATAGCCAAGGAATGCTCAGGTTTTTCTAGTCACTGAAATGCTTACCACCTCTCAGGAGAATGGCAGGTTTCAGGAACACCAGAACCTATGGAATAAACATGAAACTTGCAGGAAGGCCATTCAATACTACAAAGGTTCTCTGAGGGACATCACAGTACCCCTTTCATTCATGGATCCGAAGACCTAAAGTCAGAGCCTCACAAGGCTGCTCCTCAAGAGACTTTGGGAAGGAACCTCATTTCTACAAATCAGTGATGGCAAACTGAACAACAAATATCCCAAACACACTCACACACACATAATGAATGATATACTAATACTTATCCTGTATGTGAATTTCTTGCATTCTACGGACTTAATTACAACATTCAGCAAGACCAAAAGACATGGAACATCGCACAGCCTTGTTCATTCCATCTATTTCAACAGACTTACAAGGAGACTTCTGCATGCTTATACAGCGGGTACACTCAACGAGTGGGAAATCATTGCTAGTATGACAATTTATGAGAAAAAGGAAAGAAATTAATACATGAAGACACTACAAGTATTGAACAGAGACACAAAGACAGACACACAGAAAGATAAACAGACAGGTAGACAGACAGACAAGCACACATACACACACACACACACACAAACACGCAGACACCCAGGAGCCCTGACTGTATTCAAAGCATGTCGAATGTTATCTGCAACGGCTGAAATGCTCGCATTATCCTACTAAGTGGACACTTTCAGCACTTGAGAAAGGGTCAAACCCAGAAAAACACGTGAAATGATGTCGGATCCACCAATTTCCTTGGAAGGAAGACATCCTACCACCATTATGCCAAGGAACAACTAAAGCCTAATCCAGAGTCAGTGCCTGCAGCCATCACTTGAATCAAAATCAATTCTAGCAGGGTAACGATGCATGATACCATACGATGGTCATATTCTAGGAAATCGGAATCTTTCCTCCTCAGAGAATTGATTACAGTTGATGTAGGGAATAGCAATGTGGAGAACAACACGAAATTACTGCCTTTCAAGTAGCATTCCTGACTGGCATTATTAGGAACTGAACATCTAAAGGACACTGATCCAGGAAGTAGTTTTAACCACATATACACCATCACACATAAACACACTCCCAGAGTGCCTGTGGTCCATGAATTATAACTATTTTGGAGTAGCTGAATTTCTGGACTTTCATCTAAGAAAAGTACCTTTCAGCAGAACCCATACTTACGAATAGCTGCAAACACTGGTGATGAGGTGAACGTCTTCAAACCTTCACCGCCCGTGCTTTAATGGACTCTTCAGACCAGAGAGGAAATTATGTTAGATCAACAAGTGCCTGTGGTGTGCCTTTAGGTAACCTTTTGCTCCCTTGGCAGTCCACTAGAACCACACCGAGATCACGTATTCAGGATTAGAAGCAGAAAGCATGGCTCCCTCTGCACCACAGCAACGTAGAGGTGTCCTGTTCTGCTTGGTGAGTTCCCTGCACAAATGACACACAGGCCTGTGGACACTAAAAGCTGTGTGGCACGGTAACTTACGCTAGCTGTGAAGAATGGTATCACCTGATTGTGATGTGCTCAGGTCACCCGTTTGCTCCTGCCACACGTGCCTCGTATCCCTAGGGCCCAGTTAAAAGTGAAGTCTTCCACACAATACAGGGACACCTACCTCCACCTCCTTCCTGCTTGGCTGGCTGCGCTGCCATAGCAACAGGCCAGGCAGGAGCTGCCTCAGGATTCGCCCTGTTCCAGGGGCTGTGTTCCCACTGTGACATCACAGCCATGTCTGGTCCTGATTGGTCAGACCACATAAGCACTGCCTCTACGGCCCCTCTCCCAACAGTCTGCAGCCACTTGTGTGCCAGTTTCCTTGGAAAATCTTCTGATCTGGGGAATGCTTTTCTCCACCAGGTTCCCTCCTCAGATCATTCAAGAGTCAACTGCCAGGACATTTCTATCATATTCCAAACTACTCCTAATCTGGACCCCACACTTTGGAGGACAGGAAGACTTTCACGTGGTGAGTACACAAACACCTCAAGCCCTTTGAAGGTAAATCAGTGGGGAAAACTACCTGAGACTTGGATGAGGCAACTTACTTCTCAGAACTACATCTCCAACCATCTAGGAGGGGATTCCCTTACGTGGACCCAAGATATCACAGAGTGAGAACCTGGGGCTGTTTTCCAGCCTACTGTCTTCCTACCTTGAACCTAACACACAAACATACACACTGGCTGCCAACAGCCTCAAGGTGACCCCATGAATTCACTTCCTCTCCACACAGAAATTACTTCACTTTGATCTGAGATATACATAGGCACACACACGCTATAGACTAGGTTTCTCTAGTCAGTGAAATTTTTACCAAGTCTCGGGAGAATGGCAGGTTTCAGAAACACCATAACCTATGGAAGAAGCACGAAACTCTCAGACAGGACCTTCAAATCTGCAAAGGTTCTACGAGGGACATCACAGTACACCTTCCATTCAGGGAACCGAAGACCAACTCAGAGACACAAAAGGCAGTTCCTCAAGTGCCTTGGAGAAGGAATCTAATTTCCATAAATCAGTGATGGCAAACTGAACAACAAATTTCCCACACACATTCACACACACATAATAAGTGATATACTCATACTTATACTGTATGTGAATTTCTTGCATACTATGGAGTTAACTACAGCTTTGAGCAAGACCAGAAGTTATGGAACATCACACAGCCTTGTTCATTCCATCTATTCCAAAGAGTTAATGATAGATTTTGATTCCAAGAGACTTCTGCATGCCTATGCAGCACATACACTCAACGAGTGTCAAATAGTTGCTGGTAGGACAATTTATGAGAAACAGCAAAGAAATTAATACATGAAGATACTATAAATATTAAACACAGACACAAAGACAGACACATACACACAAAGATAAACAGACAGATACACACACACACACACACACACACACACAGACACACACAGACACCCAGGAGCAATGCCTGTATTCAAAGCATGTTGAATGTTATCCCCAATGGATGAAATCCTCGCGTTATCCACTGAATGGACACTTTCAGCCCTTGAGAAGGATCAAACTTAGAAAAACACGTGAAGTGACATCGGTTCCACCAATGTCCTTGGAAGGAAGACCTACTACCACCATTATGCCAAGGAACAACTAAAACCTAATCCAGACTCAGTGCCTGAAGCCATCACTTGAAGCGAAATCAGTTCTAGCACAGTAACTATGCATGTACATACATCATGATAGCCTGCCATACACTGGCCATATTCAAGGAACACTGAATCTTTTCTCCTCAGACAATTGATTACACTTTATCTAGGGAATAGTAACACGGAGAAAAAAACGAAATTACTGCCTTTCAAGTAGCATTCCTGACTGGCATTATTAGGAACTGAGCATCTAACGGACACTGATCCAGGAATTATGTTTATCCACACGTGCGCCCCAACACATAAACACACCCACAGAGTGGCTGTGATCCATGACTATGAACTACTTTGGAGTAAGTGCATTTCTGGACTTTCATCTAAAATAGTACCTTTCAGCAGAACCCATACTTAGGAATACTGGCAAACACTGGTGATGAGGTGAATATCTTCAAACCTTCACTGCCCGAGGTTTAATGAACCCTGCAGACCACAGAAGAAATTTTGTCAGATCAACAAGTGCCTGTGCTGGGCCACAATGTAACCTTTCCCTCCCTTGCCAGTCCACTGGAACCACACCTTGAGATCACGTGGTCAGGATAAGAAGCAGAAACTAAGGCTGCCTGTGCACCACAGCGACATCAGGCAGCCTGTTCTGCTTGGTGAGCTCCCTGCGCAAATGACACAGAAGCATGTGGACACTAAAAGCTGTGTGGCACGGTAGCTTACGCTAGCTGTGAAGAATGGAATCACCCGATCCTGATGTGCTCAGTTCACCCTTGTGCTCCTCCCACACATGCCCCGTGTCCCTAGGACCCAGTTAAAAGAGAAGTCTTCCACACAAGACAGGGCCACCTACCTCCAGCTTCTTCATGCTTGGCTGGCTCTGCTACCATAGCAGCAGACCAGGCAGGAGCTGCCTTAGGAATCTATATGTTCCAGGGTCTGTGATCCCACTGTGACACCACAACCAAGTCTGTCCTGATTGGTAAGACCATGCAAGCACTGCCTCTACATCCCTCTCCCTCCAGTCTCCAGCCACTTGTGTGCCAGTTTCCTGGCAAGATCTCCTGATCTGAGCAATGCTTTTCTCCACCATGTTCCCTCCTCAGATCATTCAAGCTTCAACTGCCTTCACATTTCTATCATGTTCCAAACTACTGCCAATCTGGAATCCACACTTTGGAGGAAAAGAAGGCTTTCACGTGGTGAGTACACCAACCCATCAAGCCCTTTGAAGGTAAATCAGCCAGGAAAACATCCGTTACCTTGGATGAGGCAACTTCCTTCTCAGAACTACATCTCCCATCATCTGGGAGGGGATTCCCTTATGGGGACCCAAAATATCACAGAGAGAGGACCCGAGGCTGTTTTCCACCCTACGGTGTTCCTAACTTGAACAGAACACGCAAACGCACATAATGGCTGCCAAGAGACTCCAGGTGATCACATGAATTCTCTTCCTCTCGACACAGAAATCACTTCACTTTGATCTGAGAAGTACACAGGCACACACACACGCTATAGCCAAGGAATGCTCAGGTTTTTCTAGTCACTGAAATGCTTACCACCTCTCAGGAGAATGGCAGGTTTCAGGAACACCACAACCTATGGAATAAACATGAAACTTGCAGGAAGGCCATTCAATACTACAAAGGTTCTCTGAGGGACATCACAGTACCCCTTTCATTCATGGATCCGAAGACCTAAAGTCAGAGCCTCACAAGGCTGCTCCTCAAGAGACTTTGGGAAGGAACCTCATTTCTACAAATCAGTGATGGCAAACTGAACAACAAATATCCCAAACACACTCACACACACATAATGAATGATATACTAATACTTATCCTGTATGTGAATTTCTTGCATTCTACGGACTTAATTACAACATTCAGCAAGACCAAAAGACATGGAACATCGCACAGCCTTGTTCATTCCATCTATTTCAACAGACTTACAAGGAGACTTCTGCATGCTTATACAGCGGGTACACTCAACGAGTGGGAAATCATTGCTAGTATGATAATTTATGAGAAAAAGGAAAGAAATTAATACATGAAGACACTACAAGTATTGAACAGAGACACAAAGACAGACACACAGAAAGATAAACAGACAGGTAGACAGACAGACAAACACACATACACACACACACACACACAAACACGCAGACACCCAGGAGCCCTGACTGTATTCAAAGCATGTCGAATGTTATCTGCAACGGCTGAAATGCTCGCATTATCCTACTAAGTGGACACTTTCAGCACTTGAGAAAGGGTCAAACCCAGAAAAACACGTGAAATGATGTCGGATCCACCAATTTCCTTGGAAGGAAGACATCCTACCACCATTATGCCAAGGAACAACTAAAGCCTAATCCAGAGTCAGTGCCTGCAGCCATCACTTGAATCAAAATCAATTCTAGCAGGGTCACGATGCATGATACCATACGATGGTCATATTCTAGGAAATCGGAATCTTTCCTCCTCAGAGAATTGATTACAGTTGATGTAGGGAATAGCAATGTGGAGAACAACACGAAATTACTGCCTTTCAAGTAGCATTCCTGACTGGCATTATTAGGAACTGAACATCTAAAGGACACTGATCCAGGAAGTAGTTTTAACCACATATACACCATCACACATAAACACACTCCCAGAGTGCCTGTGGTCCATGAATTATAACTATTTTGGAGTAGCTGAATTTCTGGACTTTCATCTAAGAAAAGTACCTTTCAGCAGAACCCATACTTACGAATAGCTGCAAACACTGGTGATGAGGTGAACGTCTTCAAACCTTCACCGCCCGTGCTTTAATGGACTCTTCAGACCAGAGAGGAAATTATGTTAGATCAACAAGTGCCTGTGGTGTGCCTTTAGGTAACCTTTTGCTCCCTTGGCAGTCCACTAGAACCACACCGAGATCACGTATTCAGGATTAGAAGCAGAAAGCATGGCTCCCTCTGCACCACAGCAACGTAGAGGTGTCCTGTTCTGCTTGGTGAGTTCCCTGCACAAATGACACACAGGCCTGTGGACACTAAAAGCTGTGTGGCACGGTAACTTACGCTAGCTGTGAAGAATGGTATCACCTGATTGTGATGTGCTCAGGTCACCCGTTTGCTCCTGCCACACGTGCCTCGTATCCCTAGGGCCCAGTTAAAAGTGAAGTCTTCCACACAATACAGGGACACCTACCTCCACCTCCTTCCTGCTTGGCTGGCTGCGCTGCCATAGCAACAGGCCAGGCAGGAGCTGCCTCAGGATTCTCCCTGTTCCAGGGGCTGTGTTCCCACTGTGACATCACAGCCATGTCTGGTCCTGATTGGTCAGACCACATAAGCACTGCCTCTACGGCCCCTCTCCCAACAGTCTGCAGCCACTTGTGTGCCAGTTTCCTTGGAAAATCTTCTGATCTGGGGAATGCTTTTCTCCACCAGGTTCCCTCCTCAGATCATTCAAGAGTCAACTGCCAGGACATTTCTATCATATTCCAAACTACTCCTAATCTGGACCCCACACTTTGGAGGACAGGAAGACTTTCACGTGGTGAGTACACAAACACCTCAAGCCCTTTGAAGGTAAATCAGTGGGGAAAACTACCTGAGACTTGGATGAGGCAACTTACTTCTCAGAACTACATCTCCAACCATCTAGGAGGGGATTCCCTTTCGTGGACCCAAGATATCACAGAGTGAGAACCTGGGGCTGTTTTCCAGCCTACTGTGTTCCTACCTTGAACCTAACACACAAACATACACACTGGCTGCCAACAGCCTCAAGGTGACCCCATGAATTCACTTCCTCTCCACACAGAAATTACTTCACTTTGATCTGAGATATACATAGGCACACACACGCTATAGACTAGGTTTCTCTAGTCAGTGAAATTTTTACCAAGTCTCGGGAGAATGGCAGGTTTCAGAAACACCATAACCTATGGAAGAAGCACGAAACTCTCAGACAGGACCTTCAAATCTGCAAAGGTTCTACGAGGGACATCACAGTACACCTTCCATTCAGGGAACCGAAGACCAACTCAGAGACACAAAAGGCAGTTCCTCAAGTGCCTTGGAGAAGGAATCTAATTTCCATAAATCAGTGATGGCAAACTGAACAACAAATTTCCCACACACATTCACACACACATAATAAGTGATATACTCATACTTATACTGTATGTGAATTTCTTGCATACTATGGAGTTAACTACAGCTTTGAGCAAGACCAGAAGTTATGGAACATCACACAGCCTTGTTCATTCCATCTATTCCAAAGAGTTAATGATAGATTTTGATTCCAAGAGACTTCTGCATGCCTATGCAGCACATACACTCAACGAGTGTCAAATAGTTGCTGGTAGGACAATTTATGAGAAACAGCAAAGAAATTAATACATGAAGATACTATAAATATTAAACACAGACACATACACACAAAGATAAACAGACAGATACACACACACACACACACACACACACACAGACACACACAGACACCCAGGAGCAATGCCTGTATTCAAAGCATGTTGAATGTTATCCCCAATGGATGAAATCCTCGCGTTATCCACTGAATGGACACTTTCAGCCCTTGAGAAGGATCAAACTTAGAAAAACACGTGAAGTGACATCGGTTCCACCAATGTCCTTGGAAGGAAGACCTACTACCACCATTATGCCAAGGAACAACTAAAACCTAATCCAGACTCAGTGCCTGAAGCCATCACTTGAAGCGAAATCAGTTCTAGCACGGTAACTATGCATGTACATACATCATGATAGCCTGCCATACACTGGCCATATTCAAGGAACACTGAATCTTTTCTCCTCAGACAATTGATTACACTTTATCTAGGGAATAGTAACACGGAGAAAAAAACGAAATTACTGCCTTTCAAGTAGCATTCCTGACTGGCATTATTAGGAACTGAGCATCTAACGGACACTGATCCAGGAATTATGTTTATCCACACGTGCGCCCCAACACATAAACACACCCACAGAGTGGCTGTGATCCATGACTATGAACTACTTTGGAGTAAGTGCATTTCTGGACTTTCATCTAAAATAGTACCTTTCAGCAGAACCCATACTTAGGAATACTGGCAAACACTGGTGATGAGGTGAATATCTTCAAACCTTCACTGCCCGAGGTTTAATGAACCCTGCAGACCACAGAAGAAATTTTGTCAGATCAACAAGTGCCTGTGCTGGGCCACAATGTAACCTTTCCCTCCCTTGCCAGTCCACTGGAACCACACCTTGAGATCACGTGGTCAGGATAAGAAGCAGAAACTAAGGCTGCCTGTGCACCACAGCGACATCAGGCAGCCTGTTCTGCTTGGTGAGCTCCCTGCGCAAATGACACAGAAGCATGTGGACACTAAAAGCTGTGTGGCACGGTAGCTTACGCTAGCTGTGAAGAATGGAATCACCCGATCCTGATGTGCTCAGTTCACCCTTGTGCTCCTCCCACACGTGCCCCGTGTCCCTAGGACCCAGTTAAAAGAGAAGTCTTCCACACAAGACAGGGCCACCTACCTCCAGCTTCTTCATGCTTGGCTGGCTCTGCTACCATAGCAGCAGACCAGGCAGGAGCTGCCTTAGGAATCTATATGTTCCAGGGTCTGTGATCCCACTGTGACACCACAACCAAGTCTGTCCTGATTGGTAAGACCATGCAAGCACTGCCTCTACATCCCTCTCCCTCCAGTCTCCAGCCACTTGTGTGCCAGTTTCCTGGCAAGATCTCCTGATCTGAGCAATGCTTTTCTCCACCATGTTCCCTCCTCAGATCATTCAAGCTTCAACTGCCTTCACATTTCTATCATGTTCCAAACTACTGCCAATCTGGAATCCACACTTTGGAGGAAAAGAAGGCTTTCACGTGGTGAGTACACCAACCCATCAAGCCCTTTGAAGGTAAATCAGCCAGGAAAACATCCGTTACCTTGGATGAGGCAACTTCCTTCTCAGAACTACATCTCCCATCATCTGGGAGGGGATTCCCTTATGGGGACCCAAAATATCACAGAGAGAGGACCCGAGGCTGTTTTCCACCCTACGGTGTTCCTAACTTGAACAGAACACGCAAACGCACATAATGGCTGCCAAGAGACTCCAGGTGATCACATGAATTCTCTTCCTCTCGACACAGAAATCACTTCACTTTGATCTGAGAAGTACACAGGCACACACACACGCTATAGCCAAGGAATGCTCAGGTTTTTCTAGTCACTGAAATGCTTACCACCTCTCAGGAGAATGGCAGGTTTCAGGAACACCACAACCTATGGAATAAACATGAAACTTGCAGGAAGGCCATTCAATACTACAAAGGTTCTCTGAGGGACATCACAGTACCCCTTTCATTCATGGATCCGAAGACCTAAAGTCAGAGCCTCACAAGGCTGTTCCTCAAGAGACTTTGGGAAGGAACCTCATTTCTACAAATCAGTGATGGCAAACTGAACAACAAATATCCCAAACACACTCACACACACATAATGAATGATATACTAATACTTATCCTGTATGTGAATTTCTTGCATTCTACGGACTTAATTACAACATTCAGCAAGACCAAAAGACATGGAACATCGCACAGCCTTGTTCATTCCATCTATTTCAACAGACTTACAAGGAGACTTCTGCATGCTTATACAGCGGGTACACTCAACGAGTGGGAAATCATTGCTAGTATGACAATTTATGAGAAAAAGGAAAGAAATTAATACATGAAGACACTACAAGTATTGAACAGAGACACAAAGACAGACACACAGAAAGATAAACAGACAGGTAGACAGACAGACAAACACACATACACACACACACACACAAACACGCAGACACCCAGGAGCCCTGACTGTATTCAAAGCATGTCGAATGTTATCTGCAACGGCTGAAATGCTCGCATTATCCTACTAAGTGGACACTTTCAGCACTTGAGAAAGGGTCAAACCCAGAAAAACACGTGAAATGATGTCGGATCCACCAATTTCCTTGGAAGGAAGACATCCGACCACCATTATGCCAAGGAACAACTAAAGCCTAATCCAGAGTCAGTGCCTGCAGCCATCACTTGAATCAAAATCAATTCTAGCAGGGTAACGATGCATGATACCATACGATGGTCATATTCTAGGAAATCGGAATCTTTCCTCCTCAGAGAATTGATTACAGTTGATGTAGGGAATAGCAATGTGGAGAACAACACGAAATTACTGCCTTTCAAGTAGCATTCCTGACTGGCATTATTAGGAACTGAACATCTAAAGGACACTGATCCAGGAAGTAGTTTTAACCACATATACACCATCACACATAAACACACTCCCAGAGTGCCTGTGGTCCATGAATTATAACTATTTTGGAGTAGCTGAATTTCTGGACTTTCATCTAAGAAAAGTACCTTTCAGCAGAACCCATACTTACGAATAGCTGCAAACACTGGTGATGAGGTGAACGTCTTCAAACCTTCACCGCCCGTGCTTTAATGGACTCTTCAGACCAGAGAGGAAATTATGTTAGATCAACAAGTGCCTGTGGTGTGCCTTTAGGTAACCTTTTGCTCCCTTGGCAGTCCACTAGAACCACACCGAGATCACGTATTCAGGATTAGAAGCAGAAAGCATGGCTCCCTCTGCACCACAGCAACGTAGAGGTGTCCTGTTCTGCTTGGTGAGTTCCCTGCACAAATGACACACAGGCCTGTGGACACTAAAAGCTGTGTGGCACGGTAACTTACGCTAGCTGTGAAGAATGGTATCACCTGATTGTGATGTGCTCAGGTCACCCGTTTGCTCCTGCCACACGTGCCTCGTATCCCTAGGGCCCAGTTAAAAGTGAAGTCTTCCACACAATACAGGGACACCTACCTCCACCTCCTTCCTGCTTGGCTGGCTGCGCTGCCATAGCAACAGGCCAGGCAGGAGCTGCCTCAGGATTCTCCCTGTTCCAGGGGCTGTGTTCCCACTGTGACATCACAGCCATGTCTGGTCCTGATTGGTCAGACCACATAAGCACTGCCTCTACGGCCCCTCTCCCAACAGTCTGCAGCCACTTGTGTGCCAGTTTCCTTGGAAAATCTTCTGATCTGGGGAATGCTTTTCTCCACCAGGTTCCCTCCTCAGATCATTCAAGAGTCAACTGCCAGGACATTTCTATCATATTCCAAACTACTCCTAATCTGGACCCCACACTTTGGAGGACAGGAAGACTTTCACGTGGTGAGTACACAAACACCTCAAGCCCTTTGAAGGTAAATCAGTGGGGAAAACTACCTGAGACTTGGATGAGGCAACTTACTTCTCAGAACTACATCTCCAACCATCTAGGAGGGGATTCCCTTACGTGGACCCAAGATATCACAGAGTGAGAACCTGGGGCTGTTTTCCAGCCTACTGTGTTCCTACCTTGAACCTAACACACAAACATACACACTGGCTGCCAACAGCCTCAAGGTGACCCCATGAATTCACTTCCTCTCCACACAGAAATTACTTCACTTTGATCTGAGATATACATAGGCACACACACGCTATAGACTAGGTTTCTCTAGTCAGTGAAATTTTTACCAAGTCTCGGGAGAATGGCAGGTTTCAGAAACACCATAACCTATGGAAGAAGCACGAAACTCTCAGACAGGACCTTCAAATCTGCAAAGGTTCTACGAGGGACATCACAGTACACCTTCCATTCAGGGAACCGAAGACCAACTCAGAGACACAAAAGGCAGTTCCTCAAGTGCCTTGGAGAAGGAATCTAATTTCCATAAATCAGTGATGGCAAACTGAACAACAAATTTCCCACACACATTCACACACACATAATAAGTGATATACTCATACTTATACTGTATGTGAATTTCTTGCATACTATGGAGTTAACTACAGCTTTGAGCAAGACCAGAAGTTATGGAACATCACACAGCCTTGTTCATTCCATCTATTCCAAAGAGTTAATGATAGATTTTGATTCCAAGAGACTTCTGCATGCCTATGCAGCACATACACTCAACGAGTGTCAAATAGTTGCTGGTAGGACAATTTATGAGAAACAGCAAAGAAATTAATACATGAAGATACTATAAATATTAAACACAGACACAAAGACAGACACATACACACAAAGATAAACAGACAGATACACACACACACACACACACACACACACACAGACACACACAGACACCCAGGAGCAATGCCTGTATTCAAAGCATGTTGAATGTTATCCCCAATGGATGAAATCCTCGCGTTATCCACTGAATGGACACTTTCAGCCCTTGAGAAGGATCAAACTTAGAAAAACACGTGAAGTGACATCGGTTCCACCAATGTCCTTGGAAGGAAGACCTACTACCACCATTATGCCAAGGAACAACTAAAACCTAATCCAGACTCAGTGCCTGAAGCCATCACTTGAAGCGAAATCAGTTCTAGCACGGTAACTATGCATGTACATACATCATGATAGCCTGCCATACACTGGCCATATTCAAGGAACACTGAATCTTTTCTCCTCAGACAATTGATTACACTTTATCTAGGGAATAGTAACACGGAGAAAAAAACGAAATTACTGCCTTTCAAGTAGCATTCCTGACTGGCATTATTAGGAACTGAGCATCTAACGGACACTGATCCAGTAATTACGTTTATCCACACGTGCGCCCCAACACATAAACACACCCACAGAGTGGCTGTGATCCATGACTATGAACTACTTTGGAGTAAGTGCATTTCTGGACTTTCATCTAAAATAGTACCTTTCAGCAGAACCCATACTTAGGAATACTGGCAAACACTGGTGATGAGGTGAATATCTTCAAACCTTCACTGCCCGAGGTTTAATGAACCCTGCAGACCACAGAAGAAATTTTGTCAGATCAACAAGTGCCTGTGCTGGGCCACAATGTAACCTTTCCCTCCCTTGCCAGTCCACTGGAACCACACCTTGAGATCACGTGGTCAGGATAAGAAGCAGAAACTAAGGCTGCCTGTGCACCACAGCGACATCAGGCAGCCTGTTCTGCTTGGTGAGCTCCCTGCGCAAATGACACAGAAGCATGTGGACACTAAAAGCTGTGTGGCACGGTAGCTTACGCTAGCTGTGAAGAATGGAATCACCCGATCCTGATGTGCTCAGTTCACCCTTGTGCTCCTCCCACACGTGCCCCGTGTCCCTAGGACCCAGTTAAAAGAGAAGTCTTCCACACAAGACAGGGCCACCTACCTCCAGCTTCTTCATGCTTGGCTGGCTCTGCTACCATAGCAGCAGACCAGGCAGGAGCTGCCTTAGGAATCTATATGTTCCAGGGTCTGTGATCCCACTGTGACACCACAACCAAGTCTGTCCTGATTGGTAAGACCATGCAAGCACTGCCTCTACATCCCTCTCCCTCCAGTCTCCAGCCACTTGTGTGCCAGTTTCCTGGCAAGATCTCCTGATCTGAGCAATGCTTTTCTCCACCATGTTCCCTCCTCAGATCATTCAAGCTTCAACTGCCTTCACATTTCTATCATGTTCCAAACTACTGCCAATCTGGAATCCACACTTTGGAGGAAAAGAAGGCTTTCACGTGGTGAGTACACCAACCCATCAAGCCCTTTGAAGGTAAATCAGCCAGGAAAACATCCGTTACCTTGGATGAGGCAACTTCCTTCTCAGAACTACATCTCCCATCATCTGGGAGGGGATTCCCTTATGGGGACCCAAAATATCACAGAGAGAGGACCCGAGGCTGTTTTCCACCCTACGGTGTTCCTAACTTGAACAGAACACGCAAACGCACATAATGGCTGCCAAGAGACTCCAGGTGATCACATGAATTCTCTTCCTCTCGACACAGAAATCACTTCACTTTGATCTGAGAAGTACACAGGCACACACACACGCTATAGCCAAGGAATGCTCAGGTTTTTCTAGTCACTGAAATGCTTACCACCTCTCAGGAGAATGGCAGGTTTCAGGAACACCACAACCTATGGAATAAACATGAAACTTGCAGGAAGGCCATTCAATACTACAAAGGTTCTCTGAGGGACATCACAGTACCCCTTTCATTCATGGATCCGAAGACCTAAAGTCAGAGCCTCACAAGGCTGCTCCTCAAGAGACTTTGGGAAGGAACCTCATTTCTACAAATCAGTGATGGCAAACTGAACAACAAATATCCCAAACACACTCACACACACATAATGAATGATATACTAATACTTATCCTGTATGTGAATTTCTTGCATTCTACGGACTTAATTACAACATTCAGCAAGACCAAAAGACATGGAACATCGCACAGCCTTGTTCATTCCATCTATTTCAACAGACTTACAAGGAGACTTCTGCATGCTTATACAGCGGGTACACTCAACGAGTGGGAAATCATTGCTAGTATGACAATTTATGAGAAAAAGGAAAGAAATTAATACATGAAGACACTACAAGTATTGAACAGAGACACAAAGACAGACACACAGAAAGATAAACAGACAGGTAGACAGACAGACAAACACACATACACACACACACACACACAAACACGCAGACACCCAGGAGCCCTGACTGTATTCAAAGCATGTCGAATGTTATCTGCAACGGCTGAAATGCTCGCATTATCCTACTAAGTGGACACTTTCAGCACTTGAGAAAGGGTCAAACCCAGAAAAACACGTGAAATGATGTCGGATCCACCAATTTCCTTGGAAGGAAGACATCCTACCACCATTATGCCAAGGAACAACTAAAGCCTAATCCAGAGTCAGTGCCTGCAGCCATCACTTGAATCAAAATCAATTCTAGCAGGGTAACGATGCATGATACCATACGATGGTCATATTCTAGGAAATCGGAATCTTTCCTCCTCAGAGAATTGATTACAGTTGATGTAGGGAATAGCAATGTGGAGAACAACACGAAATTACTGCCTTTCAAGTAGCATTCCTGACTGGCATTATTAGGAACTGAACATCTAAAGGACACTGATCCAGGAAGTAGTTTTAACCACATATACACCATCACACATAAACACACTCCCAGAGTGCCTGTGGTCCATGAATTATAACTATTTTGGAGTAGCTGAATTTCTGGACTTTCATCTAAGAAAAGTACCTTTCAGCAGAACCCATACTTACGAATAGCTGCAAACACTGGTGATGAGGTGAACGTCTTCAAACCTTCACCGCCCGTGCTTTAATGGACTCTTCAGACCAGAGAGGAAATTATGTTAGATCAACAAGTGCCTGTGGTGTGCCTTTAGGTAACCTTTTGCTCCCTTGGCAGTCCACTAGAACCACACCGAGATCACGTATTCAGGATTAGAAGCAGAAAGCATGGCTCCCTCTGCACCACAGCAACGTAGAGGTGTCCTGTTCTGCTTGGTGAGTTCCCTGCACAAATGACACACAGGCCTGTGGACACTAAAAGCTGTGTGGCACGGTAACTTACGCTAGCTGTGAAGAATGGTATCACCTGATTGTGATGTGCTCAGGTCACCCGTTTGCTCCTGCCACACGTGCCTCGTATCCCTAGGGCCCAGTTAAAAGTGAAGTCTTCCACACAATACAGGGACACCTACCTCCACCTCCTTCCTGCTTGGCTGGCTGCGCTGCCATAGCAACAGGCCAGGCAGGAGCTGCCTCAGGATTCTCCCTGTTCCAGGGGCTGTGTTCCCACTGTGACATCACAGCCATGTCTGGTCCTGATTGGTCAGACCACATAAGCACTGCCTCTACGGCCCCTCTCCCAACAGTCTGCAGCCACTTGTGTGCCAGTTTCCTTGGAAAATCTTCTGATCTGGGGAATGCTTTTCTCCACCAGGTTCCCTCCTCAGATCATTCAAGAGTCAACTGCCAGGACATTTCTATCATATTCCAAACTACTCCTAATCTGGACCCCACACTTTGGAGGACAGGAAGACTTTCACGTGGTGAGTACACAAACACCTCAAGCCCTTTGAAGGTAAATCAGTGGGGAAAACTACCTGAGACTTGGATGAGGCAACTTACTTCTCAGAACTACATCTCCAACCATCTAGGAGGGGATTCCCTTTCGTGGACCCAAGATATCACAGAGTGAGAACCTGGGGCTGTTTTCCAGCCTACTGTCTTCCTACCTTGAACCTAACACACAAACATACACACTGGCTGCCAACAGCCTCAAGGTGACCCCATGAATTCACTTCCTCTCCACACAGAAATTACTTCACTTTGATCTGAGATATACATAGGCACACACACGCTATAGACTAGGTTTCTCTAGTCAGTGAAATTTTTACCAAGTCTCGGGAGAATGGCAGGTTTCAGAAGCACCATAACCTATGGAAGAAGCACGAAACTCTCAGACAGGACCTTCAAATCTGCAAAGGTTCTACGAGGGACATCACAGTACACCTTCCATTCAGGGAACCGAAGACCAACTCAGAGACACAAAAGGCAGTTCCTCAAGTGCCTTGGAGAAGGAATCTAATTTCCATAAATCAGTGATGGCAAACTGAACAACAAATTTCCCACACACATTCACACACACATAATAAGTGATATACTCATACTTATACTGTATGTGAATTTCTTGCATACTATGGAGTTAACTACAGCTTTGAGCAAGACCAGAAGTTATGGAACATCACACAGCCTTGTTCATTCCATCTATTCCAAAGAGTTAATGATAGATTTTGATTCCAAGAGACTTCTGCATGCCTATGCAGCACATACACTCAACGAGTGTCAAATAGTTGCTGGTAGGACAATTTATGAGAAACAGCAAAGAAATTAATACATGAAGATACTATAAATATTAAACACAGACACAAAGACAGACACATACACACAAAGATAAACAGACAGATACACACACACACACACACACACACACACACAGACACACACAGACACCCAGGAGCAATGCCTGTATTCAAAGCATGTTGAATGTTATCCCCAATGGATGAAATCCTCGCGTTATCCACTGAATGGACACTTTCAGCCCTTGAGAAGGATCAAACTTAGAAAAACACGTGAAGTGACATCGGTTCCACCAATGTCCTTGGAAGGAAGACCTACTACCACCATTATGCCAAGGAACAACTAAAACCTAATCCAGACTCAGTGCCTGAAGCCATCACTTGAAGCGAAATCAGTTCTAGCACGGTAACTATGCATGTACATACATCATGATAGCCTGCCATACACTGGCCATATTCAAGGAACACTGAATCTTTTCTCCTCAGACAATTGATTACACTTTATCTAGGGAATAGTAACACGGAGAAAAAAACGAAATTACTGCCTTTCAAGTAGCATTCCTGACTGGCATTATTAGGAACTGAGCATCTAACGGACACTGATCCAGGAATTATGTTTATCCACACGTGCGCCCCAACACATAAACACACCCACAGAGTGGCTGTGATCCATGACTATGAACTACTTTGGAGTAAGTGCATTTCTGGACTTTCATCTAAAATAGTACCTTTCAGCAGAACCCATACTTAGGAATACTGGCAAACACTGGTGATGAGGTGAATATCTTCAAACCTTCACTGCCCGAGGTTTAATGAACCCTGCAGACCACAGAAGAAATTTTGTCAGATCAACAAGTGCCTGTGCTGGGCCACAATGTAACCTTTCCCTCCCTTGCCAGTCCACTGGAACCACACCTTGAGATCACGTGGTCAGGATAAGAAGCAGAAACTAAGGCTGCCTGTGCACCACAGCGACATCAGGCAGCCTGTTCTGCTTGGTGAGCTCCCTGCGCAAATGACACAGAAGCATGTGGACACTAAAAGCTGTGTGGCACGGTAGCTTACGCTAGCTGTGAAGAATGGAATCACCCGATCCTGATGTGCTCAGTTCACCCTTGTGCTCCTCCCACACGTGCCCCGTGTCCCTAGGACCCAGTTAAAAGAGAAGTCTTCCACACAAGACAGGGCCACCTACCTCCAGCTTCTTCATGCTTGGCTGGCTCTGCTACCATAGCAGCAGACCAGGCAGGAGCTGCCTTAGGAATCTATATGTTCCAGGGTCTGTGATCCCACTGTGACACCACAACCAAGTCTGTCCTGATTGGTAAGACCATGCAAGCACTGCCTCTACATCCCTCTCCCTCCAGTCTCCAGCCACTTGTGTGCCAGTTTCCTGGCAAGATCTCCTGATCTGAGCAATGCTTTTCTCCACCATGTTCCCTCCTCAGATCATTCAAGCTTCAACTGCCTTCACATTTCTATCATGTTCCAAACTACTGCCAATCTGGAATCCACACTTTGGAGGAAAAGAAGGCTTTCACGTGGTGAGTACACCAACCCATCAAGCCCTTTGAAGGTAAATCAGCCAGGAAAACATCCGTTACCTTGGATGAGGCAACTTCCTTCTCAGAACTACATCTCCCATCATCTGGGAGGGGATTCCCTTATGGGGACCCAAAATATCACAGAGAGAGGACCCGAGGCTGTTTTCCACCCTACGGTGTTCCTAACTTGAACAGAACACGCAAACGCACATAATGGCTGCCAAGAGACTCCAGGTGATCACATGAATTCTCTTCCTCTCGACACAGAAATCACTTCACTTTGATCTGAGAAGTACACAGGCACACACACACGCTATAGCCAAGGAATGCTCAGGTTTTTCTAGTCACTGAAATGCTTACCACCTCTCAGGAGAATGGCAGGTTTCAGGAACACCACAACCTATGGAATAAACATGAAACTTGCAGGAAGGCCATTCAATACTACAAAGGTTCTCTGAGGGACATCACAGTACCCCTTTCATTCATGGATCCGAAGACCTAAAGTCAGAGCCTCACAAGGCTGTTCCTCAAGAGACTTTGGGAAGGAACCTCATTTCTACAAATCAGTGATGGCAAACTGAACAACAAATATCCCAAACACACTCACACACACATAATGAATGATATACTAATACTTATCCTGTATGTGAATTTCTTGCATTCTACGGACTTAATTACAACATTCAGCAAGACCAAAAGACATGGAACATCGCACAGCCTTGTTCATTCCATCTATTTCAACAGACTTACAAGGAGACTTCTGCATGCTTATACAGCGGGTACACTCAACGAGTGGGAAATCATTGCTAGTATGACAATTTATGAGAAAAAGGAAAGAAATTAATACATGAAGACACTACAAGTATTGAACAGAGACACAAAGACAGACACACAGAAAGATAAACAGACAGGTAGACAGACAGACAAACACACATACACACACACACACACAAACACGCAGACACCCAGGAGCCCTGACTGTATTCAAAGCATGTCGAATGTTATCTGCAACGGCTGAAATGCTCGCATTATCCTACTAAGTGGACACTTTCAGCACTTGAGAAAGGGTCAAACCCAGAAAAACACGTGAAATGATGTCGGATCCACCAATTTCCTTGGAAGGAAGACATCCTACCACCATTATGCCAAGGAACAACTAAAGCCTAATCCAGAGTCAGTGCCTGCAGCCATCACTTGAATCAAAATCAATTCTAGCAGGGTAACGATGCATGATACCATACGATGGTCATATTCTAGGAAATCGGAATCTTTCCTCCTCAGAGAATTGATTACAGTTGATGTAGGGAATAGCAATGTGGAGAACAACACGAAATTACTGCCTTTCAAGTAGCATTCCTGACTGGCATTATTAGGAACTGAACATCTAAAGGACACTGATCCAGGAAGTAGTTTTAACCACATATACACCATCACACATAAACACACTCCCAGAGTGCCTGTGGTCCATGAATTATAACTATTTTGGAGTAGCTGAATTTCTGGACTTTCATCTAAGAAAAGTACCTTTCAGCAGAACCCATACTTACGAGTAGCTGCAAACACTGGTGATGAGGTGACCGTCTTCAAACCTTCACCGCCCGTGCTTTAATGGACTCTTCAGACCAGAGAGGAAATTATGTTAGATCAACAAGTGCCTGTGGTGTGCCTTTAGGTAACCTTTTGCTCCCTTGGCAGTCCACTAGAACCACACCGAGATCACGTATTCAGGATTAGAAGCAGAAAGCATGGCTCCCTCTGCACCACAGCAACGTAGAGGTGTCCTGTTCTGCTTGGTGAGTTCCCTGCACAAATGACACACAGGCCTGTGGACACTAAAAGCTGTGTGGCACGGTAACTTACGCTAGCTGTGAAGAATGGTATCACCTGATTGTGATGTGCTCAGGTCACCCGTTTGCTCCTGCCACACGTGCCTCGTATCCCTAGGGCCCAGTTAAAAGTGAAGTCTTCCACACAATACAGGGACACCTACCTCCACCTCCTTCCTGCTTGGCTGGCTGCGCTGCCATAGCAACAGGCCAGGCAGGAGCTGCCTCAGGATTCTCCCTGTTCCAGGGGCTGTGTTCCCACTGTGACATCACAGCCATGTCTGGTCCTGATTGGTCAGACCACATAAGCACTGCCTCTACGGCCCCTCTCCCAACAGTCTGCAGCCACTTGTGTGCCAGTTTCCTTGGAAAATCTTCTGATCTGGGGAATGCTTTTCTCCACCAGGTTCCCTCCTCAGATCATTCAAGAGTCAACTGCCAGGACATTTCTATCATATTCCAAACTACTCCTAATCTGGACCCCACACTTTGGAGGACAGGAAGACTTTCACGTGGTGAGTACACAAACACCTCAAGCCCTTTGAAGGTAAATCAGTGGGGAAAACTACCTGAGACTTGGATGAGGCAACTTACTTCTCAGAACTACATCTCCAACCATCTAGGAGGGGATTCCCTTACGTGGACCCAAGATATCACAGAGTGAGAACCTGGGGCTGTTTTCCAGCCTACTGTCTTCCTACCTTGAACCTAACACACAAACATACACACTGGCTGCCAACAGCCTCAAGGTGACCCCATGAATTCACTTCCTCTCCACACAGAAATTACTTCACTTTGATCTGAGATATACATAGGCACACACACGCTATAGACTAGGTTTCTCTAGTCAGTGAAATTTTTACCAAGTCTCGGGAGAATGGCAGGTTTCAGAAACACCATAACCTATGGAAGAAGCACGAAACTCTCAGACAGGACCTTCAAATCTGCAAAGGTTCTACGAGGGACATCACAGTACACCTTCCATTCAGGGAACCGAAGACCAACTCAGAGACACAAAAGGCAGTTCCTCAAGTGCCTTGGAGAAGGAATCTAATTTCCATAAATCAGTGATGGCAAACTGAACAACAAATTTCCCACACACATTCACACACACATAATAAGTGATATACTCATACTTATACTGTATGTGAATTTCTTGCATACTATGGAGTTAACTACAGCTTTGAGCAAGACCAGAAGTTATGGAACATCACACAGCCTTGTTCATTCCATCTATTCCAAAGAGTTAATGATAGATTTTGATTCCAAGAGACTTCTGCATGCCTATGCAGCACATACACTCAACGAGTGTCAAATAGTTGCTGGTAGGACAATTTATGAGAAACAGCAAAGAAATTAATACATGAAGATACTATAAATATTAAACACAGACACATAGACAGACACATACACACAAAGATAAACAGACAGATACACACACACACACACACACACACACACACACACACACAGACACACACAGACACCCAGGAGCAATGCCTGTATTCAAAGCATGTTGAATGTTATCCCCAATGGATGAAATCCTCGCGTTATCCACTGAATGGACACTTTCAGCCCTTGAGAAGGATCAAACTTAGAAAAACACGTGAAGTGACATCGGTTCCACCAATGTCCTTGGAAGGAAGACCTACTACCACCATTATGCCAAGGAACAACTAAAACCTAATCCAGACTCAGTGCCTGAAGCCATCACTTGAAGCGAAATCAGTTCTAGCACGGTAACTATGCATGTACATACATCATGATAGCCTGCCATACACTGGCCATATTCAAGGAACACTGAATCTTTTCTCCTCAGACAATTGATTACACTTTATCTAGGGAATAGTAACACGGAGAAAAAAACGAAATTACTGCCTTTCAAGTAGCATTCCTGACTGGCATTATTAGGAACTGAGCATCTAACGGACACTGATCCAGGAATTATGTTTATCCGCACGTGCGCCCCAACACATAAACACACCCACAGAGTGGCTGTGATCCATGACTATGAACTACTTTGGAGTAAGTGCATTTCTGGACTTTCATCTAAAATAGTACCTTTCAGCAGAACCCATACTTAGGAATACTGGCAAACACTGGTGATGAGGTGAATATCTTCAAACCTTCACTGCCCGAGGTTTAATGAACCCTGCAGACCACAGAAGAAATTTTGTCAGATCAACAAGTGCCTGTGCTGGGCCACAATGTAACCTTTCCCTCCCTTGCCAGTCCACTGGAACCACACCTTGAGATCACGTGGTCAGGATAAGAAGCAGAAACTAAGGCTGCCTGTGCACCACAGCGACATCAGGCAGCCTGTTCTGCTTGGTGAGCTCCCTGCGCAAATGACACAGAAGCATGTGGACACTAAAAGCTGTGTGGCACGGTAGCTTACGCTAGCTGTGAAGAATGGAATCACCCGATCCTGATGTGCTCAGTTCACCCTTGTGCTCCTCCCACACGTGCCCCGTGTCCCTAGGACCCAGTTAAAAGAGAAGTCTTCCACACAAGACAGGGCCACCTACCTCCAGCTTCTTCATGCTTGGCTGGCTCTGCTACCATAGCAGCAGACCAGGCAGGAGCTGCCTTAGGAATCTATATGTTCCAGGGTCTGTGATCCCACTGTGACACCACAACCAAGTCTGTCCTGATTGGTAAGACCATGCAAGCACTGCCTCTACAGCCCTCTCCCTCCAGTCTCCAGCCACTTGTGTGCCAGTTTCCTGGCAAGATCTCCTGATCTGAGCAATGCTTTTCTCCACCATGTTCCCTCCTCAGATCATTCAAGCTTCAACTGCCTTCACATTTCTATCATGTTCCAAACTACTGCCAATCTGGAATCCACACTTTGGAGGAAAAGAAGGCTTTCACGTGGTGAGTACACCAACCCATCAAGCCCTTTGAAGGTAAATCAGCCAGGAAAACATCCGTTACCTTGGATGAGGCAACTTCCTTCTCAGAACTACATCTCCCATCATCTGGGAGGGGATTCCCTTATGGGGACCCAAAATATCACAGAGAGAGGACCCGAGGCTATTTTCCACCCTACGGTGTTCCTAACTTGAACAGAACACGCAAACGCACATAATGGCTGCCAAGAGACTCCAGGTGATCACATGAATTCTCTTCCTCTCGACACAGAAATCACTTCACTTTGATCTGAGAAGTACACAGGCACACACACACGCTATAGCCAAGGAATGCTCAGGTTTTTCTAGTCACTGAAATGCTTACCACCTCTCAGGAGAATGGCAGGTTTCAGGAACACCACAACCTATGGAATAAACATGAAACTTGCAGGAAGGCCATTCAATACTACAAAGGTTCTCTGAGGGACATCACAGTACCCCTTTCATTCATGGATCCGAAGACCTAAAGTCAGAGCCTCACAAGGCTGTTCCTCAAGAGACTTTGGGAAGGAACCTCATTTCTACAAATCAGTGATGGCAAACTGAACAACAAATATCCCAAACACACTCACACACACATAATGAATGATATACTAATACTTATCCTGTATGTGAATTTCTTGCATTCTACGGACTTAATTACAACATTCAGCAAGACCAAAAGACATGGAACATCGCACAGCCTTGTTCATTCCATCTATTTCAACAGACTTACAAGGAGACTTCTGCATGCTTATACAGCGGGTACACTCAACGAGTGGGAAATCATTGCTAGTATGACAATTTATGAGAAAAAGGAAAGAAATTAATACATGAAGACACTACAAGTATTGAACAGAGACACAAAGACAGACACACAGAAAGATAAACAGACAGGTAGACAGACAGACAAACACACATACACACACACACACACAAACACGCAGACACCCAGGAGCCCTGACTGTATTCAAAGCATGTCGAATGTTATCTGCAACGGCTGAAATGCTCGCATTATCCTACTAAGTGGACACTTTCAGCACTTGAGAAAGGGTCAAACCCAGAAAAACACGTGAAATGATGTCGGATCCACCAATTTCCTTGGAAGGAAGACATCCGACCACCATTATGCCAAGGAACAACTAAAGCCTAATCCAGAGTCAGTGCCTGCAGCCATCACTTGAATCAAAATCAATTCTAGCAGGGTAACGATGCATGATACCATACGATGGTCATATTCTAGGAAATCGGAATCTTTCCTCCTCAGAGAATTGATTACAGTTGATGTAGGGAATAGCAATGTGGAGAACAACACGAAATTACTGCCTTTCAAGTAGCATTCCTGACTGGCATTATTAGGAACTGAACATCTAAAGGACACTGATCCAGGAAGTAGTTTTAACCACATATACACCATCACACATAAACACACTCCCAGAGTGCCTGTGGTCCATGAATTATAACTATTTTGGAGTAGCTGAATTTCTGGACTTTCATCTAAGAAAAGTACCTTTCAGCAGAACCCATACTTACGAATAGCTGCAAACATTGGTGATGAGGTGAACGTCTTCAAACCTTCACCGCCCGTGCTTTAATGGACTCTTCAGACCAGAGAGGAAATTATGTTAGATCAACAAGTGCCTGTGGTGTGCCTTTAGGTAACCTTTTGCTCCCTTGGCAGTCCACTAGAACCACACCGAGATCACGTATTCAGGATTAGAAGCAGAAAGCATGGCTCCCTCTGCACCACAGCAACGTAGAGGTGTCCTGTTCTGCTTGGTGAGTTCCCTGCACAAATGACACACAGGCCTGTGGACACTAAAAGCTGTGTGGCACGGTAACTTACGCTAGCTGTGAAGAATGGTATCACCTGATTGTGATGTGCTCAGGTCACCCGTTTGCTCCTGCCACACGTGCCTCGTATCCCTAGGGCCCAGTTAAAAGTGAAGTCTTCCACACAATACAGGGACACCTACCTCCACCTCCTTCCTGCTTGGCTGGCTGCGCTGCCATAGCAACAGGCCAGGCAGGAGCTGCCTCAGGATTCTCCCTGTTCCAGGGGCTGTGTTCCCACTGTGACATCACAGCCATGTCTGGTCCTGATTGGTCAGACCACATAAGCACTGCCTCTACGGCCCCTCTCCCAACAGTCTGCAGCCACTTGTGTGCCAGTTTCCTTGGAAAATCTTCTGATCTGGGGAATGCTTTTCTCCACCAGGTTCCCTCCTCAGATCATTCAAGAGTCAACTGCCAGGACATTTCTATCATATTCCAAACTACTCCTAATCTGGACCCCACACTTTGGAGGACAGGAAGACTTTCACGTGGTGAGTACACAAACACCTCAAGCCCTTTGAAGGTAAATCAGTGGGGAAAACTACCTGAGACTTGGATGAGGCAACTTACTTCTCAGAACTACATCTCCAACCATCTAGGAGGGGATTCCCTTACGTGGACCCAAGATATCACAGAGTGAGAACCTGGGGCTGTTTTCCAGCCTACTGTGTTCCTACCTTGAACCTAACACACAAACATACACACTGGCTGCCAACAGCCTCAAGGTGACCCCATGAATTCACTTCCTCTCCACACAGAAATTACTTCACTTTGATCTGAGATATACATAGGCACACACACGCTATAGAGTAGGTTTCTCTAGTCAGTGAAATTTTTACCAAGTCTCGGGAGAATGGCAGGTTTCAGAAACACCATAACCTATGGAAGAAGCACGAAACTCTCAGACAGGACCTTCAAATCTGCAAAGGTTCTACGAGGGACATCACAGTACACCTTCCATTCAGGGAACCGAAGACCAACTCAGAGACACAAAAGGCAGTTCCTCAAGTGCCTTGGAGAAGGAATCTAATTTCCATAAATCAGTGATGGCAAACTGAACAACAAATTTCCCACACACATTCACACACACATAATAAGTGATATACTCATACTTATACTGTATGTGAATTTCTTGCATACTATGGAGTTAACTACAGCTTTGAGCAAGACCAGAAGTTATGGAACATCACACAGCCTTGTTCATTCCATCTATTCCAAAGAGTTAATGATAGATTTTGATTCCAAGAGACTTCTGCATGCCTATGCAGCACATACACTCAACGAGTGTCAAATAGTTGCTGGTAGGACAATTTATGAGAAACAGCAAAGAAATTAATACATGAAGATACTATAAATATTAAACACAGACACATAGACAGACACATACACACAAAGATAAACAGACAGATACACACACACACACACACACACACACACACACACACACACACAGACACACACAGACACCCAGGAGCAATGCCTGTATTCAAAGCATGTTGAATGTTATCCCCAATGGATGAAATCCTCGCGTTATCCACTGAATGGACACTTTCAGCCCTTGAGAAGGATCAAACTTAGAAAAACACGTGAAGTGACATCGGTTCCACCAATGTCCTTGGAAGGAAGACCTACTACCACCATTATGCCAAGGAACAACTAAAACCTAATCCAGACTCAGTGCCTGAAGCCATCACTTGAAGCGAAATCAGTTCTAGCACGGTAACTATGCATGTACATACATCATGATAGCCTGCCATACACTGGCCATATTCAAGGAACACTGAATCTTTTCTCCTCAGACAATTGATTACACTTTATCTAGGGAATAGTAACACGGAGAAAAAAACGAAATTACTGCCTTTCAAGTAGCATTCCTGACTGGCATTATTAGGAACTGAGCATCTAACGGACACTGATCCAGGAATTATGTTTATCCGCACGTGCGCCCCAACACATAAACACACCCACAGAGTGGCTGTGATCCATGACTATGAACTACTTTGGAGTAAGTGCATTTCTGGACTTTCATCTAAAATAGTACCTTTCAGCAGAACCCATACTTAGGAATACTGGCAAACACTGGTGATGAGGTGAATATCTTCAAACCTTCACTGCCCGAGGTTTAATGAACCCTGCAGACCACAGAAGAAATTTTGTCAGATCAACAAGTGCCTGTGCTGGGCCACAATGTAACCTTTCCCTCCCTTGCCAGTCCACTGGAACCACACCTTGAGATCACGTGGTCAGGATAAGAAGCAGAAACTAAGGCTGCCTGTGCACCACAGCGACATCAGGCAGCCTGTTCTGCTTGGTGAGCTCCCTGCGCAAATGACACAGAAGCATGTGGACACTAAAAGCTGTGTGGCACGGTAGCTTACGCTAGCTGTGAAGAATGGAATCACCCGATCCTGATGTGCTCAGTTCACCCTTGTGCTCCTCCCACACGTGCCCCGTGTCCCTAGGACCCAGTTAAAAGAGAAGTCTTCCACACAAGACAGGGCCACCTACCTCCAGCTTCTTCATGCTTGGCTGGCTCTGCTACCATAGCAGCAGACCAGGCAGGAGCTGCCTTAGGAATCTATATGTTCCAGGGTCTGTGATCCCACTGTGACACCACAACCAAGTCTGTCCTGATTGGTAAGACCATGCAAGCACTGCCTCTACATCCCTCTCCCTCCAGTCTCCAGCCACTTGTGTGCCAGTTTCCTGGCAAGATCTCCTGATCTGAGCAATGCTTTTCTCCACCATGTTCCCTCCTCAGATCATTCAAGCTTCAACTGCCTTCACATTTCTATCATGTTCCAAACTACTGCCAATCTGGAATCCACACTTTGGAGGAAAAGAAGGCTTTCACGTGGTGAGTACACCAACCCATCAAGCCCTTTGAAGGTAAATCAGCCAGGAAAACATCCGTTACCTTGGATGAGGCAACTTCCTTCTCAGAACTACATCTCCCATCATCTGGGAGGGGATTCCCTTATGGGGACCCAAAATATCACAGAGAGAGGACCCGAGGCTGTTTTCCACCCTACGGTGTTCCTAACTTGAACAGAACACGCAAACGCACATAATGGCTGCCAAGAGACTCCAGGTGATCACATGAATTCTCTTCCTCTCGACACAGAAATCACTTCACTTTGATCTGAGAAGTACACAGGCACACACACACGCTATAGCCAAGGAATGCTCAGGTTTTTCTAGTCACTGAAATGCTTACCACCTCTCAGGAGAATGGCAGGTTTCAGGAACACCACAACCTATGGAATAAACATGAAACTTGCAGGAAGGCCATTCAATACTACAAAGGTTCTCTGAGGGACATCACAGTACCCCTTTCATTCATGGATCCGAAGACCTAAAGTCAGAGCCTCACAAGGCTGTTCCTCAAGAGACTTTGGGAAGGAACCTCATTTCTACAAATCAGTGATGGCAAACTGAACAACAAATATCCCAAACACACTCACACACACATAATGAATGATATACTAATACTTATCCTGTATGTGAATTTCTTGCATTCTACGGACTTAATTACAACATTCAGCAAGACCAAAAGACATGGAACATCGCACAGCCTTGTTCATTCCATCTATTTCAACAGACTTACAAGGAGACTTCTGCATGCTTATACAGCGGGTACACTCAACGAGTGGGAAATCATTGCTAGTATGACAATTTATGAGAAAAAGGAAAGAAATTAATACATGAAGACACTACAAGTATTGAACAGAGACACAAAGACAGACACACAGAAAGATAAACAGACAGGTAGACAGACAGACAAACACACATACACACACACACACACAAACACGCAGACACCCAGGAGCCCTGACTGTATTCAAAGCATGTCGAATGTTATCTGCAACGGCTGAAATGCTCGCATTATCCTACTAAGTGGACACTTTCAGCACTTGAGAAAGGGTCAAACCCAGAAAAACACGTGAAATGATGTCGGATCCACCAATTTCCTTGGAAGGAAGACATCCGACCACCATTATGCCAAGGAACAACTAAAGCCTAATCCAGAGTCAGTGCCTGCAGCCATCACTTGAATCAAAATCAATTCTAGCAGGGTAACGATGCATGATACCATACGATGGTCATATTCTAGGAAATCGGAATCTTTCCTCCTCAGAGAATTGATTACAGTTGATGTAGGGAATAGCAATGTGGAGAACAACACGAAATTACTGCCTTTCAAGTAGCATTCCTGACTGGCATTATTAGGAACTGAACATCTAAAGGACACTGATCCAGGAAGTAGTTTTAACCACATATACACCATCACACATAAACACACTCCCAGAGTGCCTGTGGTCCATGAATTATAACTATTTTGGAGTAGCTGAATTTCTGGACTTTCATCTAAGAAAAGTACCTTTCAGCAGAACCCATACTTACGAATAGCTGCAAACACTGGTGATGAGGTGAACGTCTTCAAACCTTCACCGCCCGTGCTTTAATGGACTCTTCAGACCAGAGAGGAAATTATGTTAGATCAACAAGTGCCTGTGGTGTGCCTTTAGGTAACCTTTTGCTCCCTTGGCAGTCCACTAGAACCACACCGAGATCACGTATTCAGGATTAGAAGCAGAAAGCATGGCTCCCTCTGCACCACAGCAACGTAGAGGTGTCCTGTTCTGCTTGGTGAGTTCCCTGCACAAATGACACACAGGCCTGTGGACACTAAAAGCTGTGTGGCACGGTAACTTACGCTAGCTGTGAAGAATGGTATCACCTGATTGTGATGTGCTCAGGTCACCCGTTTGCTCCTGCCACACGTGCCTCGTATCCCTAGGGCCCAGTTAAAAGTGAAGTCTTCCACACAATACAGGGACACCTACCTCCACCTCCTTCCTGCTTGGCTGGCTGCGCTGCCATAGCAACAGGCCAGGCAGGAGCTGCCTCAGGATTCTCCCTGTTCCAGGGGCTGTGTTCCCACTGTGACATCACAGCCATGTCTGGTCCTGATTGGTCAGACCACATAAGCACTGCCTCTACGGCCCCTCTCCCAACAGTCTGCAGCCACTTGTGTGCCAGTTTCCTTGGAAAATCTTCTGATCTGGGGAATGCTTTTCTCCACCAGGTTCCCTCCTCAGATCATTCAAGAGTCAACTGCCAGGACATTTCTATCATATTCCAAACTACTCCTAATCTGGACCCCACACTTTGGAGGACAGGAAGACTTTCACGTGGTGAGTACACAAACACCTCAAGCCCTTTGAAGGTAAATCAGTGGGGAAAACTACCTGAGACTTGGATGAGGCAACTTACTTCTCAGAACTACATCTCCAACCATCTAGGAGGGGATTCCCTTACGTGGACCCAAGATATCACAGAGTGAGAACCTGGGGCTGTTTTCCAGCCTACTGTCTTCCTACCTTGAACCTAACACACAAACATACACACTGGCTGCCAACAGCCTCAAGGTGACCCCATGAATTCACTTCCTCTCCACACAGAAATTACTTCACTTTGATCTGAGATATACATAGGCACACACACGCTATAGACTAGGTTTCTCTAGTCAGTGAAATTTTTACCAAGTCTCGGGAGAATGGCAGGTTTCAGAAACACCATAACCTATGGAAGAAGCACGAAACTCTCAGACAGGACCTTCAAATCTGCAAAGGTTCTACGAGGGACATCACAGTACACCTTCCATTCAGGGAACCGAAGACCAACTCAGAGACACAAAAGGCAGTTCCTCAAGTGCCTTGGAGAAGGAATCTAATTTCCATAAATCAGTGATGGCAAACTGAACAACAAATTTCCCACACACATTCACACACACATAATAAGTGATATACTCATACTTATACTGTATGTGAATTTCTTGCATACTATGGAGTTAACTACAGCTTTGAGCAAGACCAGAAGTTATGGAACATCACACAGCCTTGTTCATTCCATCTATTCCAAAGAGTTAATGATAGATTTTGATTCCAAGAGACTTCTGCATGCCTATGCAGCACATACACTCAACGAGTGTCAAATAGTTGCTGGTAGGACAATTTATGAGAAACAGCAAAGAAATTAATACATGAAGATACTATAAATATTAAACACAGACACATAGACAGACACATACACACAAAGATAAACAGACAGATACACACACACACACACACACACACACACACACACACACACAGACACACACAGACACCCAGGAGCAATGCCTGTATTCAAAGCATGTTGAATGTTATCCCCAATGGATGAAATCCTCGCGTTATCCACTGAATGGACACTTTCAGCCCTTGAGAAGGATCAAACTTAGAAAAACACGTGAAGTGACATCGGTTCCACCAATGTCCTTGGAAGGAAGACCTACTACCACCATTATGCCAAGGAACAACTAAAACCTAATCCAGACTCAGTGCCTGAAGCCATCACTTGAAGCGAAATCAGTTCTAGCACGGTAACTATGCATGTACATACATCATGATAGCCTGCCATACACTGGCCATATTCAAGGAACACTGAATCTTTTCTCCTCAGACAATTGATTACACTTTATCTAGGGAATAGTAACACGGAGAAAAAAACGAAATTACTGCCTTTCAAGTAGCATTCCTGACTGGCATTATTAGGAACTGAGCATCTAACGGACACTGATCCAGGAATTATGTTTATCCGCACGTGCGCCCCAACACATAAACACACCCACAGAGTGGCTGTGATCCATGACTATGAACTACTTTGGAGTAAGTGCATTTCTGGACTTTCATCTAAAATAGTACCTTTCAGCAGAACCCATACTTAGGAATACTGGCAAACACTGGTGATGAGGTGAATATCTTCAAACCTTCACTGCCCGAGGTTTAATGAACCCTGCAGACCACAGAAGAAATTTTGTCAGATCAACAAGTGCCTGTGCTGGGCCACAATGTAACCTTTCCCTCCCTTGCCAGTCCACTGGAACCACACCTTGAGATCACGTGGTCAGGATAAGAAGCAGAAACTAAGGCTGCCTGTGCACCACAGCGACATCAGGCAGCCTGTTCTGCTTGGTGAGCTCCCTGCGCAAATGACACAGAAGCATGTGGACACTAAAAGCTGTGTGGCACGGTAGCTTACGCTAGCTGTGAAGAATGGAATCACCCGATCCTGATGTGCTCAGTTCACCCTTGTGCTCCTCCCACACGTGCCCCGTGTCCCTAGGACCCAGTTAAAAGAGAAGTCTTCCACACAAGACAGGGCCACCTACCTCCAGGTTCTTCATGCTTGGCTGGCTCTGCTACCATAGCAGCAGACCAGGCAGGAGCTGCCTTAGGAATCTATATGTTCCAGGGTCTGTGATCCCACTGTGACACCACAACCAAGTCTGTCCTGATTGGTAAGACCATGCAAGCACTGCCTCTACATCCCTCTCCCTCCAGTCTCCAGCCACTTGTGTGCCAGTTTCCTGGCAAGATCTCCTGATCTGAGCAATGCTTTTCTCCACCATGTTCCCTCCTCAGATCATTCAAGCTTCAACTGCCTTCACATTTCTATCATGTTCCAAACTACTGCCAATCTGGAATCCACACTTTGGAGGAAAAGAAGGCTTTCACGTGGTGAGTACACCAACCCATCAAGCCCTTTGAAGGTAAATCAGCCAGGAAAACATCCGTTACCTTGGATGAGGCAACTTCCTTCTCAGAACTACATCTCCCATCATCTGGGAGGGGATTCCCTTATGGGGACCCAAAATATCACAGAGAGAGGACCCGAGGCTGTTTTCCACCCTACGGTGTTCCTAACTTGAACAGAACACGCAAACGCACATAATGGCTGCCAAGAGACTCCAGGTGATCACATGAATTCTCTTCCTCTCGACACAGAAATCACTTCACTTTGATCTGAGAAGTACACAGGCACACACACACGCTATAGCCAAGGAATGCTCAGGTTTTTCTAGTCACTGAAATGCTTACCACCTCTCAGGAGAATGGCAGGTTTCAGGAACACCACAACCTATGGAATAAACATGAAACTTGCAGGAAGGCCATTCAATACTACAAAGGTTCTCTGAGGGACATCACAGTACCCCTTTCATTCATGGATCCGAAGACCTAAAGTCAGAGCCTCACAAGGCTGTTCCTCAAGAGACTTTGGGAAGGAACCTCATTTCTACAAATCAGTGATGGCAAACTGAACAACAAATATCCCAAACACACTCACACACACATAATGAATGATATACTAATACTTATCCTGTATGTGAATTTCTTGCATTCTACGGACTTAATTACAACATTCAGCAAGACCAAAAGACATGGAACATCGCACAGCCTTGTTCATTCCATCTATTTCAACAGACTTACAAGGAGACTTCTGCATGCTTATACAGCGGGTACACTCAACGAGTGGGAAATCATTGCTAGTATGACAATTTATGAGAAAAAGGAAAGAAATTAATACATGAAGACACTACAAGTATTGAACAGAGACACAAAGACAGACACACAGAAAGATAAACAGACAGGTAGACAGACAGACAAACACACATACACACACACACACACAAACACGCAGACACCCAGGAGCCCTGACTGTATTCAAAGCATGTCGAATGTTATCTGCAACGGCTGAAATGCTCGCATTATCCTACTAAGTGGACACTTTCAGCACTTGAGAAAGGGTCAAACCCAGAAAAACACGTGAAATGATGTCGGATCCACCAATTTCCTTGGAAGGAAGACATCCGACCACCATTATGCCAAGGAACAACTAAAGCCTAATCCAGAGTCAGTGCCTGCAGCCATCACTTGAATCAAAATCAATTCTAGCAGGGTAACGATGCATGATACCATACGATGGTCATATTCTAGGAAATCGGAATCTTTCCTCCTCAGAGAATTGATTACAGTTGATGTAGGGAATAGCAATGTGGAGAACAACACGAAATTACTGCCTTTCAAGTAGCATTCCTGACTGGCATTATTAGGAACTGAACATCTAAAGGACACTGATCCAGGAAGTAGTTTTAACCACATATACACCATCACACATAAACACACTCCCAGAGTGCCTGTGGTCCATGAATTATAACTATTTTGGAGTAGCTGAATTTCTGGACTTTCATCTAAGAAAAGTACCTTTCAGCAGAACCCATACTTACGAATAGCTGCAAACACTGGTGATGAGGTGAACGTCTTCAAACCTTCACCGCCCGTGCTTTAATGGACTCTTCAGACCAGAGAGGAAATTATGTTAGATCAACAAGTGCCTGTGGTGTGCCTTTAGGTAACCTTTTGCTCCCTTGGCAGTCCACTAGAACCACACCGAGATCACGTATTCAGGATTAGAAGCAGAAAGCATGGCTCCCTCTGCACCACAGCAACGTAGAGGTGTCCTGTTCTGCTTGGTGAGTTCCCTGCACAAATGACACACAGGCCTGTGGACACTAAAAGCTGTGTGGCACGGTAACTTACGCTAGCTGTGAAGAATGGTATCACCTGATTGTGATGTGCTCAGGTCACCCGTTTGCTCCTGCCACACGTGCCTCGTATCCCTAGGGCCCAGTTAAAAGTGAAGTCTTCCACACAATACAGGGACACCTACCTCCACCTCCTTCCTGCTTGGCTGGCTGCGCTGCCATAGCAACAGGCCAGGCAGGAGCTGCCTCAGGATTCTCCCTGTTCCAGGGGCTGTGTTCCCACTGTGACATCACAGCCATGTCTGGTTCTGATTGGTCAGACCACATAAGCACTGCCTCTACGGCCCCTCTCCCAACAGTCTGCAGCCACTTGTGTGCCAGTTTCCTTGGAAAATCTTCTGATCTGGGGAATGCTTTTCTCCACCAGGTTCCCTCCTCAGATCATTCAAGAGTCAACTGCCAGGACATTTCTATCATATTCCAAACTACTCCTAATCTGGACCCCACACTTTGGAGGACAGGAAGACTTTCACGTGGTGAGTACACAAACACCTCAAGCCCTTTGAAGGTAAATCAGTGGGGAAAACTACCTGAGACTTGGATGAGGCAACTTACTTCTCAGAACTACATCTCCAACCATCTAGGAGGGGATTCCCTTACGTGGACCCAAGATATCACAGAGTGAGAACCTGGGGCTGTTTTCCAGCCTACTGTCTTCCTACCTTGAACCTAACACACAAACATACACACTGGCTGCCAACAGCCTCAAGGTGACCCCATGAATTCACTTCCTCTCCACACAGAAATTACTTCACTTTGATCTGAGATATACATAGGCACACACACGCTATAGACTAGGTTTCTCTAGTCAGTGAAATTTTTACCAAGTCTCGGGAGAATGGCAGGTTTCAGAAACACCATAACCTATGGAAGAAGCACGAAACTCTCAGACAGGACCTTCAAATCTGCAAAGGTTCTACGAGGGACATCACAGTACACCTTCCATTCAGGGAACCGAAGACCAACTCAGAGACACAAAAGGCAGTTCCTCAAGTGCCTTGGAGAAGGAATCTAATTTCCATAAATCAGTGATGGCAAACTGAACAACAAATTTCCCACACACATTCACACACACATAATAAGTGATATACTCATACTTATACTGTATGTGAATTTCTTGCATACTATGGAGTTAACTACAGCTTTGAGCAAGACCAGAAGTTATGGAACATCACACAGCCTTGTTCATTCCATCTATTCCAAAGAGTTAATGATAGATTTTGATTCCAAGAGACTTCTGCATGCCTATGCAGCACATACACTCAACGAGTGTCAAATAGTTGCTGGTAGGACAATTTATGAGAAACAGCAAAGAAATTAATACATGAAGATACTATAAATATTAAACACAGACACATAGACAGACACATACACACAAAGATAAACAGACAGATACACACACACACACACACACACACACACACACACACACACACAGACACACACAGACACCCAGGAGCAATGCCTGTATTCAAAGCATGTTGAATGTTATCCCCAATGGATGAAATCCTCGCGTTATCCACTGAATGGACACTTTCAGCCCTTGAGAAGGATCAAACTTAGAAAAACACGTGAAGTGACATCGGTTCCACCAATGTCCTTGGAAGGAAGACCTACTACCACCATTATGCCAAGGAACAACTAAAACCTAATCCAGACTCAGTGCCTGAAGCCATCACTTGAAGCGAAATCAGTTCTAGCACGGTAACTATGCATGTACATACATCATGATAGCCTGCCATACACTGGCCATATTCAAGGAACACTGAATCTTTTCTCCTCAGACAATTGATTACACTTTATCTAGGGAATAGTAACACGGAGAAAAAAACGAAATTACTGCCTTTCAAGTAGCATTCCTGACTGGCATTATTAGGAACTGAGCATCTAACGGACACTGATCCAGGAATTATGTTTATCCGCACGTGCGCCCCAACACATAAACACACCCACAGAGTGGCTGTGATCCATGACTATGAACTACTTTGGAGTAAGTGCATTTCTGGACTTTCATCTAAAATAGTACCTTTCAGCAGAACCCATACTTAGGAATACTGGCAAACACTGGTGATGAGGTGAATATCTTCAAACCTTCACTGCCCGAGGTTTAATGAACCCTGCAGACCACAGAAGAAATTTTGTCAGATCAACAAGTGCCTGTGCTGGGCCACAATGTAACCTTTCCCTCCCTTGCCAGTCCACTGGAACCACACCTTGAGATCACGTGGTCAGGATAAGAAGCAGAAACTAAGGCTGCCTGTGCACCACAGCGACATCAGGCAGCCTGTTCTGCTTGGTGAGCTCCCTGCGCAAATGACACAGAAGCATGTGGACACTAAAAGCTGTGTGGCACAGTAGCTTATGCTAGCTGTGAAGAATGGAATCACCCGATCCTGATGTGCTCAGTTCACCCTTGTGCTCCTCCCACACGTGCCCCGTGTCCCTAGGACCCAGTTAAAAGAGAAGTCTTCCACACAAGACAGGGCCACCTACCTCCAGCTTCTTCATGCTTGGCTGGCTCTGCTACCATAGCAGCAGACCAGGCAGGAGCTGCCTTAGGAATCTATATGTTCCAGGGTCTGTGATCCCACTGTGACACCACAACCAAGTCTGTCCTGATTGGTAAGACCATGCAAGCACTGCCTCTACATCCCTCTCCCTCCAGTCTCCAGTCACTTGTGTGACAGTTTCCTGGCAAGATCTCCTGATCTGAGCAATGCTTTTCTCCACCATGTTCCCTCCTCAGATCATTCAAGCTTCAACTGCCTTCACATTTCTATCATGTTCCAAACTACTGCCAATCTGGAATCCACACTTTGGAGGAAAAGAAGGCTTTCACGTGGTGAGTACACCAACCCATCAAGCCCTTTGAAGGTAAATCAGCCAGGAAAACATCCGTTACCTTGGATGAGGCAACTTCCTTCTCAGAACTACATCTCCCATCATCTGGGAGGGGATTCCCTTATGGGGACCCAAAATATCACAGAGAGAGGACCCGAGGCTGTTTTCCACCCTACGGTGTTCCTAACTTGAACAGAACACGCAAACGCACATAATGGCTGCCAAGAGACTCCAGGTGATCACATGAATTCTCTTCCTCTCGACACAGAAATTACTTCACTTTGATCTGAGAAGTACACAGGCACACACACACGCTATAGCCAAGGAATGCTCAGGTTTTTCTAGTCACTGAAATGCTTACCACTTCTCAGGAGAATGGCAGGTTTCAGGAACACCACAACCTATGGAATAAACATGAAACTTTCAGGAAGGCCATTCAATACTACAAAGGTTCTCTGAGGGACATCACAGTACCCCTTTCATTCATGGATCCGAAGACCTAAAGTCAGAGCCTCACAAGGCTGTTCCTCAAGAGACTTTGGGAAGGAACCTCATTTCTACAAATCAGTGATGGCAAACTGAACAACAAATATCCCAAACACACTCACACACACATAATGAATGATATACTAATACTTATCCTGTATGTGAATTTCTTGCATTCTACGGACTTAATTACAACATTCAGCAAGACCAAAAGACATGGAACATCGCACAGCCTTGTTCATTCCATCTATTTCAACAGACTTACAAGGAGACTTCTGCATGCTTATACAGCGGGTACACTCAACGAGTGGGAAATCATTGCTAGTATGACAATTTATGAGAAAAAGGAAAGAAATTAATACATGAAGACACTACAAGTATTGAACAGAGACACAAAGACAGACACACAGAAAGATAAACAGACAGGTAGACAGACAGACAAACACACATACACACACACACACACAAACACGCAGACACCCAGGAGCCCTGACTGTATTCAAAGCATGTCGAATGTTATCTGCAACGGCTGAAATGCTCGCATTATCCTACTAAGTGGACACTTTCAGCACTTGAGAAAGGGTCAAACCCAGAAAAACACGTGAAATGATGTCGGATCCACCAATTTCCTTGGAAGGAAGACATCCGACCACCATTATGCCAAGGAACAACTAAAGCCTAATCCAGAGTCAGTGCCTGCAGCCATCACTTGAATCAAAATCAATTCTAGCAGGGTAACGATGCATGATACCATACGATGGTCATATTCTAGGAAATCGGAATCTTTCCTCCTCAGAGAATTGATTACAGTTGATGTAGGGAATAGCAATGTGGAGAACAACACGAAATTACTGCCTTTCAAGTAGCATTCCTGACTGGCATTATTAGGAACTGAACATCTAAAGGACACTGATCCAGGAAGTAGTTTTAACCACATATACACCATCACACATAAACACACTCCCAGAGTGCCTGTGGTCCATGAATTATAACTATTTTGGAGTAGCTGAATTTCTGGACTTTCATCTAAGAAAAGTACCTTTCAGCAGAACCCATACTTACGAATAGCTGCAAACACTGGTGATGAGGTGAACGTCTTCAAACCTTCACCGCCCGTGCTTTAATGGACTCTTCAGACCAGAGAGGAAATTATGTTAGATCAACAAGTGCCTGTGGTGTGCCTTTAGGTAACCTTTTGCTCCCTTGGCAGTCCACTAGAACCACACCGAGATCACGTATTCAGGATTAGAAGCAGAAAGCATGGCTCCCTCTGCACCACAGCAACGTAGAGGTGTCCTGTTCTGCTTGGTGAGTTCCCTGCACAAATGACACACAGGCCTGTGGACACTAAAAGCTGTGTGGCACGGTAACTTACGCTAGCTGTGAAGAATGGTATCACCTGATTGTGATGTGCTCAGGTCACCCGTTTGCTCCTGCCACGCGTGCCTCGTATCCCTAGGGCCCAGTTAAAAGTGAAGTCTTCCACACAATACAGGGACACCTACCTCCACCTCCTTCCTGCTTGGCTGGCTGCGCTGCCATAGCAACAGGCCAGGCAGGAGCTGCCTCAGGATTCTCCCTGTTCCAGGGGCTGTGTTCCCACTGTGACATCACAGCCATGTCTGGTCCTGATTGGTCAGACCACATAAGCACTGCCTCTACGGCCCCTCTCCCAACAGTCTGCAGCCACTTGTGTGCCAGTTTCCTTGGAAAATCTTCTGATCTGGGGAATGCTTTTCTCCACCAGGTTCCCTCCTCAGATCATTCAAGAGTCAACTGCCAGGACATTTCTATCATATTCCAAACTACTCCTAATCTGGACCCCACACTTTGGAGGACAGGAAGACTTTCACGTGGTGAGTACACAAACACCTCAAGCCCTTTGAAGGTAAATCAGTGGGGAAAACTACCTGAGACTTGGATGAGGCAACTTACTTCTCAGAACTACATCTCCAACCATCTAGGAGGGGATTCCCTTACGTGGACCCAAGATATCACAGAGTGAGAACCTGGGGCTGTTTTCCAGCCTACTGTGTTCCTACCTTGAACCTAACACACAAACATACACACTGGCTGCCAACAGCCTCAAGGTGACCCCATGAATTCACTTCCTCTCCACACAGAAATTACTTCACTTTGATCTGAGATATACATAGGCACACACACGCTATAGACTAGGTTTCTCTAGTCAGTGAAATTTTTACCAAGTCTCGGGAGAATGGCAGGTTTCAGAAACACCATAACCTATGGAAGAAGCACGAAACTCTCAGACAGGACCTTCAAATCTGCAAAGGTTCTACGAGGGACATCACAGTACACCTTCCATTCAGGGAACCGAAGACCAACTCAGAGACACAAAAGGCAGTTCCTCAAGTGCCTTGGAGAAGGAATCTAATTTCCATAAATCAGTGATGGCAAACTGAACAACAAATTTCCCACACACATTCACACACACATAATAAGTGATATACTCATACTTATACTGTATGTGAATTTCTTGCATACTATGGAGTTAACTACAGCTTTGAGCAAGACCAGAAGTTATGGAACATCACACAGCCTTGTTCATTCCATCTATTCCAAAGAGTTAATGATAGATTTTGATTCCAAGAGACTTCTGCATGCCTATGCAGCACATACACTCAACGAGTGTCAAATAGTTGCTGGTAGGACAATTTATGAGAAACAGCAAAGAAATTAATACATGAAGATACTATAAATATTAAACACAGACACAAAGACAGACACATACACACAAAGATAAACAGACAGATACAGACACACACACACACACACACACACACACACACACAGACACACACAGACACCCAGGAGCAATGCCTGTATTCAAAGCATGTTGAATGTTATCCCCAATGGATGAAATCCTCGCGTTATCCACTGAATGGACACTTTCAGCCCTTGAGAAGGATCAAACTTAGAAAAACACGTGAAGTGACATCGGTTCCACCAATGTCCTTGGAAGGAAGACCTACTACCACCATTATGCCAAGGAACAACTAAAACCTAATCCAGACTCAGTGCCTGAAGCCATCACTTGAAGCGAAATCAGTTCTAGCACAGTAACTATGCATGTACATACATCATGATAGCCTGCCATACACTGGCCATATTCAAGGAACACTGAATCTTTTCTCCTCAGACAATTGATTACACTTTATCTAGGGAATAGTAACACGGAGAAAAAAACGAAATTACTGCCTTTCAAGTAGCATTCCTGACTGGCATTATTAGGAACTGAGCATATAACGGACACTGATCCAGGAATTATGTTTATCCACACGTGCGACCCAACACATAAACACACCCACAGAGTGGCTGTGATCCATGACTATGAACTACTTTGGAGTAAGTGCATTTCTGGACTTTCATCTAAAATAGTACCTTTCAGCAGAACCCATAATTAGGAATACTGGCAAACACTGGTGATGAGGTGAATATCTTCAAACCTTCACTGCCCGAGGTTTAATGAACCCTGCAGACCACAGAAGAAATTTTGTCAGATCAACAAGTGCCTGTGCTGGGCCACAATGTAACCTTTCCCTCCCTTGCCAGTCCACTGGAACCACACCTTGAGATCACGTGGTCAGGATAAGAAGCAGAAACTAAGGCTGCCTGTGCACCACAGCGACATCAGGCAGCCTGTTCTGCTTGGTGAGCTCCCTGCGCAAATGACACAGAAGCATGTGGACACTAAAAGCTGTGTGGCACGGTAGCTTACGCTAGCTGTGAAGAATGGAATCACCCGATCCTGATGTGCTCAGTTCACCCTTGTGCTCCTCCCACACGTGCCCCATGTCCCTAGGACCCAGTTAAAAGAGAAGTCTTCCACACAAGACAGGGCCACCTACCTCCAGCTTCTTCATGCTTGGCTGGCTCTGCTACCATAGCAGCAGACCAGGCAGGAGCTGCCTTAGGAATCTATATGTTCCAGGGTCTGTGATCCCACTGTGACACCACAACCAAGTCTGTCCTGATTGGTAAGACCATGCAAGCACTGCCTCTACATCCCTCTCCCTCCAGTCTCCAGCCACTTGTGTGCCAGTTTCCTGGCAAGATCTCCTGATCTGAGCAATGCTTTTCTCCACCATGTTCCCTCCTCAGATCATTCAAGCTTCAACTGCCTTCACATTTCTATCATGTTCCAAACTACTGCCAATCTGGAATCCACACTTTGGAGGAAAAGAAGGCTTTCACGTGGTGAGTACACCAACCCATCAAGCCCTTTGAAGGTAAATCAGCCAGGAAAACATCCGTTACCTTGGATGAGGCAACTTCCTTCTCAGAACTACATCTCCCATCATCTGGGAGGGGATTCCCTTATGGGGACCCAAAATATCAAAGAGAGAGGACCCGAGGCTGTTTTCCACCCTACGGTGTTCCTAACTTGAACAGAACACGCAAACGCACATAATGGCTGCCAAGAGACTCCAGGTGATCACATGAATTCTCTTCCTCTCGACACAGAAATTACTTCACTTTGATCTGAGAAGTACACAGGCACACACACACGCTATAGCCAAGGAATGCTCAGGTTTTTCTAGTCACTGAAATGCTTACCACCTCTCAGGAGAATGGCAGGTTTCAGGAACACCACAACCTATGGAATAAACATGAAACTTGCAGGAAGGCCATTCAATACTACAAAGGTTCTCTGAGGGACATCACAGTACCCCTTTCATTCATGGATCCGAAGACCTAAAGTCAGAGCCTCACAAGGCTGTTCCTCAAGAGACTTTGGGAAGGAACCTCATTTCTACAAATCAGTGATGGCAAACTGAACAACAAATATCCCAAACACACTCACACACACATAATGAATGATATACTAATACTTATCCTGTATGTGAATTTCTTGCATTCTACGGACTTAATTACAACATTCAGCAAGACCAAAAGACATGGAACATCGCACAGCCTTGTTCATTCCATCTATTTCAACAGACTTACAAGGAGACTTCTGCATGCTTATACAGCGGGTACACTCAACGAGTGGGAAATCATTGCTAGTATGACAATTTATGAGAAAAAGGAAAGAAATTAATACATGAAGACACTACAAGTATTGAACAGAGACACAAAGACAGACACACAGAAAGATAAACAGACAGGTAGACAGACAGACAAACACACATACACACACACACACACAAACACGCAGACACCCAGGAGCCCTGACTGTATTCAAAGCATGTCGAATGTTATCTGCAACGGCTGAAATGCTCGCATTATCCTACTAAGTGGACACTTTCAGCACTTGAGAAAGGGTCAAACCCAGAAAAACACGTGAAATGATGTCGGATCCACCAATTTCCTTGGAAGGAAGACATCCTACCACCATTATGCCAAGGAACAACTAAAGCCTAATCCAGAGTCAGTGCCTGCAGCCATCACTTGAATCAAAATCAATTCTAGCAGGGTAACGATGCATGATACCATACAATGGTCATATTCTAGGAAATCGGAATCTTTCCTCCTCAGAGAATTGATTACAGTTGATGTAGGGAATAGCAATGTGGAGAATAACACGAAATTACTGCCTTTCAAGTAGCATTCCTGACTGGCATTATTAGGAACTGAACATCTAAAGGACACTGATCCAGGAAGTAGTTTTAACCACATATACACCATCACACATAAACACACTCCCAGAGTGCCTGTGGTCCATGAATTATAACTATTTTGGAGTAGCTGAATTTCTGGACTTTCATCTAAGAAAAGTACCTTTCAGCAGAACCCATACTTACGAATAGCTGCAAACACTGGTGATGAGGTGAACGTCTTCAAACCTTCACCGCCCGTGCTTTAATGGACTCTTCAGACCAGAGAGGAAATTATGTTAGATCAACAAGTGCCTGTGGTGTGCCTTTAGGTAACCTTTTGCTCCCTTGGCAGTCCACTAGAACCACACCGAGATCACGTATTCAGGATTAGAAGCAGAAAGCATGGCTCCCTCTGCACCACAGCAACGTAGAGGTGTCCTGTTCTGCTTGGTGAGTTCCCTGCACAAATGACACACAGGCCTGTGGACACTAAAAGCTGTGTGGCACGGTAACTTACGCTAGCTGTGAAGAATGGTATCACCTGATTGTGATGTGCTCAGGTCACCCGTTTGCTCCTGCCACACGTGCCTCGTATCCCTAGGGCCCAGTTAAAAGTGAAGTCTTCCACACAATACAGGGACACCTACCTCCACCTCCTTCCTGCTTGGCTGGCTGCGCTGCCATAGCAACAGGCCAGGCAGGAGCTGCCTCAGGATTCTCCCTGTTCCAGGGGCTGTGTTCCCACTGTGACATCACAGCCATGTCTGGTCCTGATTGGTCAGACCACATAAGCACTGCCTCTACGGCCCCTCTCCCAACAGTCTGCAGCCACTTGTGTGCCAGTTTCCTTGGAAAATCTTCTGATCTGGGGAATGCTTTTCTCCACCAGGTTCCCTCCTCAGATCATTCAAGAGTCAACTGCCAGGACATTTCTATCATATTCCAAACTACTCCTAATCTGGACCCCACACTTTGGAGGACAGGAAGACTTTCACGTGGTGAGTACACAAACACCTCAAGCCCTTTGAAGGTAAATCAGTGGGGAAAACTACCTGAGACTTGGATGAGGCAACTTACTTCTCAGAACTACATCTCCAACCATCTAGGAGGGGATTCCCTTACGTGGACCCAAGATATCACAGAGTGAGAACCTGGGGCTGTTTTCCAGCCTACTGTGTTCCTACCTTGAACCTAACACACAAACATACACACTGGCTGCCAACAGCCTCAAGGTGACCCCATGAATTCACTTCCTCTCCACACAGAAATTACTTCACTTTGATCTGAGATATACATAGGCACACACACGCTATAGACTAGGTTTCTCTAGTCAGTGAAATTTTTACCAAGTCTCGGGAGAATGGCAGGTTTCAGAAACACCATAACCTATGGAAGAAGCACGAAACTCTCAGACAGGACCTTCAAATCTGCAAAGGTTCTACGAGGGACATCACAGTACACCTTCCATTCAGGGAACCGAAGACCAACTCAGAGACACAAAAGGCAGTTCCTCAAGTGCCTTGGAGAAGGAATCTAATTTCCATAAATCAGTGATGGCAAACTGAACAACAAATTTCCCACACACATTCACACACACATAATAAGTGATATACTCATACTTATACTGTATGTGAATTTCTTGCATACTATGGAGTTAACTACAGCTTTGAGCAAGACCAGAAGTTATGGAACATCACACAGCCTTGTTCATTCCATCTATTCCAAAGAGTTAATGATAGATTTTGATTCCAAGAGACTTCTGCATGCCTATGCAGCACATACACTCAACGAGTGTCAAATAGTTGCTGGTAGGACAATTTATGAGAAACAGCAAAGAAATTAATACATGAAGATACTATAAATATTAAACACAGACACAAAGACAGACACATACACACAAAGATAAACAGACAGATACACACACACACACACACACACAGACACCCAGGAGCAATGCCTGTATTCAAAGCATGTTGAATGTTATCCCCAATGGATGAAATCCTCGCGTTATCCACTGAATGGACACTTTCAGCCCTTGAGAAGGATCAAACTTAGAAAAACACGTGAAGTGACATCGGTTCCACCAATGTCCTTGGAAGGAAGACCTACTACCACCATTATGCCAAGGAACAACTAAAACCTAATCCAGACTCAGTGCCTGAAGCCATCACTTGAAGCGAAATCAGTTCTAGCACGGTAACTATGCATGTACATACATCATGATAGCCTGCCATACACTGGCCATATTCAAGGAACACTGAATCTTTTCTCCTCAGACAATTGATTACACTTTATCTAGGGAATAGTAACACGGAGAAAAAAACGAAATTACTGCCTTTCAAGTAGCATTCCTGACTGGCATTATTAGGAACTGAGCATATAACGGACACTGATCCAGGAATTATGTTTATCCACACGTGCGCCCCAACACATAAACACACCCACAGAGTGGCTGTGATCCATGACTATGAACTACTTTGGAGTAAGTGCATTTCTGGACTTTCATCTAAAATAGTACCTTTCAGCAGAACCCATACTTAGGAATACTGGCAAACACTGGTGATGAGGTGAATATCTTCAAACCTTCACTGCCCGAGGTTTAATGAACCCTGCAGACCACAGAAGAAATTTTGTCAGATCAACAAGTGCCTGTGCTGGGCCACAATGTAACCTTTCCCTCCCTTGCCAGTCCACTGGAACCACACCTTGAGATCACGTGGTCAGGATAAGAAGCAGAAACTAAGGCTGCCTGTGCACCACAGCGACATCAGGCAGCCTGTTCTGCTTGGTGAGCTCCCTGCGCAAATGACACAGAAGCATGTGGACACTAAAAGCTGTGTGGCACGGTAGCTTACGCTAGCTGTGAAGAATGGAATCACCCGATCCTGATGTGCTCAGTTCACCCTTGTGCTCCTCCCACACGTGCCCCATGTCCCTAGGACCCAGTTAAAAGAGAAGTCTTCCACACAAGACAGGGCCACCTACCTCCAGCTTCTTCATGCTTGGCTGGCTCTGCTACCATAGCAGCAGACCAGGCAGGAGCTGCCTTAGGAATCTATATGTTCCAGGGTCTGTGATCCCACTGTGACACCACAACCAAGTCTGTCCTGATTGGTAAGACCATGCAAGCACTGCCTCTACATCCCTCTCCCTCCAGTCTCCAGCCACTTGTGTGCCAGTTTCCTGGCAAGATCTCCTGATCTGAGCAATGCTTTTCTCCACCATGTTCCCTCCTCAGATCATTCAAGCTTCAACTGCCTTCACATTTCTATCATGTTCCAAACTACTGCCAATCTGGAATCCACACTTTGGAGGAAAAGAAGGCTTTCACGTGGTGAGTACACCAACCCATCAAGCCCTTTGAAGGTAAATCAGCCAGGAAAACATCCGTTACCTTGGATGAGGCAACTTCCTTCTCAGAACTACATCTCCCATCATCTGGGAGGGGATTCCCTTATGGGGACCCAAAATATCACAGAGAGAGGACCCGAGGCTGTTTTCCACCCTACGGTGTTCCTAACTTGAACAGAACACGCAAACGCACATAATGGCTGCCAAGAGACTCCAGGTGATCACATGAATTCTCTTCCTCTCGACACAGAAATCACTTCACTTTGATCTGAGAAGTACACAGGCACATACACACGCTATAGCCAAGGAATGCTCAGGTTTTTCTAGTCACTGAAATGCTTACCACCTCTCAGGAGAATGGCAGGTTTCAGGAACACCACAACCTATGGAATAAACATGAAACTTGCAGGAAGGCCATTCAATACTACAAAGGTTCTCTGAGGGACATCACAGTACCCCTTTCATTCATGGATCCGAAGACCTAAAGTCAGAGCCTCACAAGGCTGTTCCTCAAGAGACTTTGGGAAGGAACCTCATTTCTACAAATCAGTGATGGCAAACTGAACAACAAATATCCCAAACACACTCACACACACATAATGAATGATATACTAATACTTATCCTGTATGTGAATTTCTTGCATTCTACGGACTTAATTACAACATTCAGCAAGACCAAAAGACATGGAACATCGCACAGCCTTGTTCATTCCATCTATTTCAACAGACTTACAAGGAGACTTCTGCATGCTTATACAGCGGGTACACTCAACGAGTGGGAAATCATTGCTAGTATGACAATTTATGAGAAAAAGGAAAGAAATTAATACATGAAGACACTACAAGTATTGAACAGAGACACAAAGACAGACACACAGAAAGATAAACAGACAGGTAGACAGACAGACAAACACACATACACACACACACACACAAACACGCAGACACCCAGGAGCCCTGACTGTATTCAAAGCATGTCGAATGTTATCTGCAACGGCTGAAATGCTCGCATTATCCTACTAAGTGGACACTTTCAGCACTTGAGAAAGGGTCAAACCCAGAAAAACACGTGAAATGATGTCGGATCCACCAATTTCCTTGGAAGGAAGACATCCGACCACCATTATGCCAAGGAACAACTAAAGCCTAATCCAGAGTCAGTGCCTGCAGCCATCACTTGAATCAAAATCAATTCTAGCAGGGTAACGATGCATGATACCATACGATGGTCATATTCTAGGAAATCGGAATCTTTCCTCCTCAGAGAATTGATTACAGTTGATGTAGGGAATAGCAATGTGGAGAACAACACGAAATTACTGCCTTTCAAGTAGCATTCCTGACTGGCATTATTAGGAACTGAACATCTAAAGGACACTGATCCAGGAAGTAGTTTTAACCACATATACACCATCACACATAAACACACTCCCAGAGTGCCTGTGGTCCATGAATTATAACTATTTTGGAGTAGCTGAATTTCTGGACTTTCATCTAAGAAAAGTACCTTTCAGCAGAACCCATACTTACGAATAGCTGCAAACACTGGTGATGAGGTGAACGTCTTCAAACCTTCACCGCCCGTGCTTTAATGGACTCTTCAGACCAGAGAGGAAATTATGTTAGTTCAACAAGTGCCTGTGGTGTGCCTTTAGGTAACCTTTTGCTCCCTTGGCAGTCCACTAGAACCACACCGAGATCACGTATTCAGGATTAGAAACAGAAAGCATGGCTCCCTCTGCACCACAGCAACGTAGAGGTGTCCTGTTCTGCTTGGTGAGTTCCCTGCACAAATGACACACAGGCCTGTGGACACTAAAAGCTGTGTGGCACGGTAACTTACGCTAGCTGTGAAGAATGGTATCACCTGATTGTGATGTGCTCAGGTCACCCGTTTGCTCCTGCCACACGTGCCTCGTATCCCTAGGGCCCAGTTAAAAGTGAAGTCTTCCACACAATACAGGGACACCTACCTCCACCTCCTTCCTGCTTGGCTGGCTGCGCTGCCATAGCAACAGGCCAGGCAGGAGCTGCCTCAGGATTCTCCCTGTTCCAGGGGCTGTGTTCCCACTGTGACATCACAGCCATGTCTGGTCCTGATTGGTCAGACCACATAAGCACTGCCTCTACGGCCCCTCTCCCAACAGTCTGCAGCCACTTGTGTGCCAGTTTCCTTGGAAAATCTTCTGATCTGGGGAATGCTTTTCTCCACCAGGTTCCCTCCTCAGATCATTCAAGAGTCAACTGCCAGGACATTTCTATCATATTCCAAACTACTCCTAATCTGGACCCCACACTTTGGAGGACAGGAAGACTTTCACGTGGTGAGTACACAAACACCTCAAGCCCTTTGAAGGTAAATCAGTGGGGAAAACTACCTGAGACTTGGATGAGGCAACTTACTTCTCAGAACTACATCTCCAACCATCTAGGAGGGGATTCCCTTACGTGGACCCAAGATATCACAGAGTGAGAACCTGGGGCTGTTTTCCAGCCTACTGTGTTCCTACCTTGAACCTAACACACAAACATACACACTGGCTGCCAACAGCCTCAAGGTGACCCCATGAATTCACTTCCTCTCCACACAGAAATTACTTCACTTTGATCTGAGATATACATAGGCACACACACGCTATAGACTAGGTTTCTCTAGTCAGTGAAATTTTTACCAAGTCTCGGGAGAATGGCAGGTTTCAGAAACACCATAACCTATGGAAGAAGCACGAAACTCTCAGACAGGACCTTCAAATCTGCAAAGGTTCTACGAGGGACATCACAGTACACCTTCCATTCAGGGAACCGAAGACCAACTCAGAGACACAAAAGGCAGTTCCTCAAGTGCCTTGGAGAAGGAATCTAATTTCCATAAATCAGTGATGGCAAACTGAACAACAAATTTCCCACACACATTCACACACACATAATAAGTGATATACTCATACTTATACTGTATGTGAATTTCTTGCATACTATGGAGTTAACTACAGCTTTGAGCAAGACCAGAAGTTATGGAACATCACACAGCCTTGTTCATTCCATCTATTCCAAAGAGTTAATGATAGATTTTGATTCCAAGAGACTTCTGCATGCCTATGCAGCACATACACTCAACGAGTGTCAAATAGTTGCTGGTAGGACAATTTATGAGAAACAGCAAAGAAATTAATACATGAAGATACTATAAATATTAAACACAGACACAAAGACAGACACATACACACAAAGATAAACAGACAGATACACACACACACACACACACACAGACACCCAGGAGCAATGCCTGTATTCAAAGCATGTTGAATGTTATCCCCAATGGATGAAATCCTCGCGTTATCCACTGAATGGACACTTTCAGCCCTTGAGAAGGATCAAACTTAGAAAAACACGTGAAGTGACATCGGTTCCACCAATGTCCTTGGAAGGAAGACCTACTACCACCATTATGCCAAGGAACAACTAAAACCTAATCCAGACTCAGTGCCTGAAGCCATCACTTGAAGCGAATTCAGTTCTAGCACGGTAACTATGCATGTACATACATCATGATAGCCTGCCATACACTGGCCATATTCAAGGAACACTGAATCTTTTCTCCTCAGACAATTGATTACACTTTATCTAGGGAATAGTAACACGGAGAAAAAAACGAAATTACTGCCTTTCAAGTAGCATTCCTGACTGGCATTATTAGGAACTGAGCATATAACGGACACTGATCCAGGAATTATGTTTATCCACACGTGCGCCCCAACACATAAACACACCCACAGAGTGGCTGTGATCCATGACTATGAACTACTTTGGAGTAAGTGCATTTCTGGACTTTCATCTAAAATAGTACCTTTCAGCAGAACCCATACGTAGGAATACTGGCAAACACTGGTGATGAGGTGAATATCTTCAAACCTTCACTGCCCGAGGTTTAATGAACCCTGCAGACCACAGAAGAAATTTTGTCAGATCAACAAGTGCCTGTGCTGGGCCACAATGTAACCTTTCCCTCCCTTGCCAGTCCACTGGAACCACACCTTGAGATCACGTGGTCAGGATAAGAAGCAGAAACTAAGGCTGCCTGTGCACCACAGCGACATCAGGCAGCCTGTTCTGCTTGGTGAGCTCCCTGCGCAAATGACACAGAAGCATGTGGACACTAAAAGCTGTGTGGCACGGTAGCTTACGCTAGCTGTGAAGAATGGAATCACCCGATCCTGATGTGCTCAGTTCACCCTTGTGCTCCTCCCACACGTGCCCCATGTCCCTAGGACCCAGTTAAAAGAGAAGTCTTCCACACAAGACAGGGCCACCTACCTCCAGCTTCTTCATGCTTGGCTGGCTCTGCTACCATAGCAGCAGACCAGGCAGGAGCTGCCTTAGGAATCTATATGTTCCAGGGTCTGTGATCCCACTGTGACACCACAACCAAGTCTGTCCTGATTGGTAAGACCATGCAAGCACTGCCTCTACATCCCTCTCCCTCCAGTCTCCAGCCACTTGTGTGCCAGTTTCCTGGCAAGATCTCCTGATCTGAGCAATGCTTTTCTCCACCATGTTCCCTCCTCAGATCATTCAAGCTTCAACTGCCTTCACATTTCTATCATGTTCCAAACTACTGCCAATCTGGAATCCACACTTTGGAGGAAAAGAAGGCTTTCACGTGGTGAGTACACCAACCCATCAAGCCCTTTGAAGGTAAATCAGCCAGGAAAACATCCGTTACCTTGGATGAGGCAACTTCCTTCTCAGAACTACATCTCCCATCATCTGGGAGGGGATTCCCTTATGGGGACCCAAAATATCACAGAGAGAGGACCCGAGGCTGTTTTCCACCCTACGGTGTTCCTAACTTGAACAGAACACGCAAACGCACATAATGGCTGCCAAGAGACTCCAGGTGATCACATGAATTCTCTTCCTCTCGACACAGAAATCACTTCACTTTGATCTGAGAAGTACACAGGCACATACACACGCTATAGCCAAGGAATGCTCAGGTTTTTCTAGTCACTGAAATGCTTACCACCTCTCAGGAGAATGGCAGGTTTCAGGAACACCACAACCTATGGAATAAACATGAAACTTGCAGGAAGGCCATTCAATACTACAAAGGTTCTCTGAGGGACATCACAGTACCCCTTTCATTCATGGATCCGAAGACCTAAAGTCAGAGCCTCACAAGGCTGTTCCTCAAGAGACTTTGGGAAGGAACCTCATTTCTACAAATCAGTGATGGCAAACTGAACAACAAATATCCCAAACACACTCACACACACATAATGAATGATATACTAATACTTATCCTGTATGTGAATTTCTTGCATTCTACGGACTTAATTACAACATTCAGCAAGACCAAAAGACATGGAACATCGCACAGCCTTGTTCATTCCATCTATTTCAACAGACTTACAAGGAGACTTCTGCATGCTTATACAGCGGGTACACTCAACGAGTGGGAAATCATTGCTAGTATGACAATTTATGAGAAAAAGGAAAGAAATTAATACATGAAGACACTACAAGTATTGAACAGAGACACAAAGACAGACACACAGAAAGATAAACAGACAGGTAGACAGACAGACAAACACACATACACACACACACACACAAACACGCAGACACCCAGGAGCCCTGACTGTATTCAAAGCATGTCGAATGTTATCTGCAACGGCTGAAATGCTCGCATTATCCTACTAAGTGGACACTTTCAGCACTTGAGAAAGGGTCAAACCCAGAAAAACACGTGAAATGATGTCGGATCCACCAATTTCCTTGGAAGGAAGACATCCGACCACCATTATGCCAAGGAACAACTAAAGCCTAATCCAGAGTCAGTGCCTGCAGCCATCACTTGAATCAAAATCAATTCTAGCAGGGTAACGATGCATGATACCATACGATGGTCATATTCTAGGAAATCGGAATCTTTCCTCCTCAGAGAATTGATTACAGTTGATGTAGGGAATAGCAATGTGGAGAACAACACGAAATTACTGCCTTTCAAGTAGCATTCCTGACTGGCATTATTAGGAACTGAACATCTAAAGGACACTGATCCAGGAAGTAGTTTTAACCACATATACACCATCACACATAAACACACTCCCAGAGTGCCTGTGGTCCATGAATTATAACTATTTTGGAGTAGCTGAATTTCTGGACTTTCATCTAAGAAAAGTACCTTTCAGCAGAACCCATACTTACGAATAGCTGCAAACACTGGTGATGAGGTGAACGTCTTCAAACCTTCACCGCCCGTGCTTTAATGGACTCTTCAGACCAGAGAGGAAATTATGTTAGTTCAACAAGTGCCTGTGGTGTGCCTTTAGGTAACCTTTTGCTCCCTTGGCAGTCCACTAGAACCACACCGAGATCACGTATTCAGGATTAGAAACAGAAAGCATGGCTCCCTCTGCACCACAGCAACGTAGAGGTGTCCTGTTCTGCTTGGTGAGTTCCCTGCACAAATGACACACAGGCCTGTGGACACTAAAAGCTGTGTGGCACGGTAACTTACGCTAGCTGTGAAGAATGGTATCACCTGATTGTGATGTGCTCAGGTCACCCGTTTGCTCCTGCCACACGTGCCTCGTATCCCTAGGGCCCAGTTAAAAGTGAAGTCTTCCACACAATACAGGGACACCTACCTCCACCTCCTTCCTGCTTGGCTGGCTGCGCTGCCATAGCAACAGGCCAGGCAGGAGCTGCCTCAGGATTCTCCCTGTTCCAGGGGCTGTGTTCCCACTGTGACATCACAGCCATGTCTGGTCCTGATTGGTCAGACCACATAAGCACTGCCTCTACGGCCCCTCTCCCAACAGTCTGCAGCCACTTGTGTGCCAGTTTCCTTGGAAAATCTTCTGATCTGGGGAATGCTTTTCTCCACCAGGTTCCCTCCTCAGATCATTCAAGAGTCAACTGCCAGGACATTTCTATCATATTCCAAACTACTCCTAATCTGGACCCCACACTTTGGAGGACAGGAAGACTTTCACGTGGTGAGTACACAAACACCTCAAGCCCTTTGAAGGTAAATCAGTGGGGAAAACTACCTGAGACTTGGATGAGGCAACTTACTTCTCAGAACTACATCTCCAACCATCTAGGAGGGGATTCCCTTACGTGGACCCAAGATATCACAGAGTGAGAACCTGGGGCTGTTTTCCAGCCTACTGTCTTCCTACCTTGAACCTAACACACAAACATACACACTGGCTGCCAACAGCCTCAAGGTGACCCCATGAATTCACTTCCTCTCCACACAGAAATTACTTCACTTTGATCTGAGATATACATAGGCACACACACGCTATAGACTAGGTTTCTCTAGTCAGTGAAATTTTTACCAAGTCTCGGGAGAATGGCAGGTTTCAGAAACACCATAACCTATGGAAGAAGCACGAAACTCTCAGACAGGACCTTCAAATCTGCAAAGGTTCTACGAGGGACATCACAGTACACCTTCCATTCAGGGAACCGAAGACCAACTCAGAGACACAAAAGGCAGTTCCTCAAGTGCCTTGGAGAAGGAATCTAATTTCCATAAATCAGTGATGGCAAACTGAACAACAAATTTCCCACACACATTCACACACACATAATAAGTGATATACTCATACTTATACTGTATGTGAATTTCTTGCATACTATGGAGTTAACTACAGCTTTGAGCAAGACCAGAAGTTATGGAACATCACACAGCCTTGTTCATTCCATCTATTCCAAAGAGTTAATGATAGATTTTGATTCCAAGAGACTTCTGCATGCCTATGCAGCACATACACTCAACGAGTGTCAAATAGTTGCTGGTAGGACAATTTATGAGAAACAGCAAAGAAATTAATACATGAAGATACTATAAATATTAAACACAGACACAAAGACAGACACATACACACAAAGATAAACAGACAGATACACACACACACAGACACACACAGACACCCAGGAGCAATGCCTGTATTCAAAGCATGTTGAATGTTATCCCCAATGGATGAAATCCTCGCGTTATCCACTGAATGGACACTTTCAGCCCTTGAGAAGGATCAAACTTAGAAAAACACGTGAAGTGACATCGGTTCCACCAATGTCCTTGGAAGGAAGACCTACTACCACCATTATGCCAAGGAACAACTAAAACCTAATCCAGACTCAGTGCCTGAAGCCATCACTTGAAGCGAAATCAGTTCTAGCACGGTAACTATGCATGTACATACATCATGATAGCCTGCCATACACTGGCCATATTCAAGGAACACTGAATCTTTTCTCCTCAGACAATTGATTACACTTTATCTAGGGAATAGTAACACGGAGAAAAAAACGAAATTACTGCCTTTCAAGTAGCATTCCTGACTGGCATTATTAGGAACTGAGCATATAACGGACACTGATCCAGGAATTATGTTTATCCACACGTGCGCCCCAACACATAAACACACCCACAGAGTGGCTGTGATCCATGACTATGAACTACTTTGGAGTAAGTGCATTTCTGGACTTTCATCTAAAATAGTACCTTTCAGCAGAACCCATACGTAGGAATACTGGCAAACACTGGTGATGAGGTGAATATCTTCAAACCTTCACTGCCCGAGGTTTAATGAACCCTGCAGACCACAGAAGAAATTTTGTCAGATCAACAAGTGCCTGTGCTGGGCCACAATGTAACCTTTCCCTCCCTTGCCAGTCCACTGGAACCACACCTTGAGATCACGTGGTCAGGATAAGAAGCAGAAACTAAGGCTGCCTGTGCACCACAGCGACATCAGGCAGCCTGTTCTGCTTGGTGAGCTCCCTGCGCAAATGACACAGAAGCATGTGGACACTAAAAGCTGTGTGGCACGGTAGCTTACGCTAGCTGTGAAGAATGGAATCACCCGATCCTGATGTGCTCAGTTCACCCTTGTGCTCCTCCCACACGTGCCCCATGTCCCTAGGACCCAGTTAAAAGAGAAGTCTTCCACACAAGACAGGGCCACCTACCTCCAGCTTCTTCATGCTTGGCTGGCTCTGCTACCATAGCAGCAGACCAGGCAGGAGCTGCCTTAGGAATCTATATGTTCCAGGGTCTGTGATCCCACTGTGACACCACAACCAAGTCTGTCCTGATTGGTAAGACCATGCAAGCACTGCCTCTACATCCCTCTCCCTCCAGTCTCCAGCCACTTGTGTGCCAGTTTCCTGGCAAGATCTCCTGATCTGAGCAATGCTTTTCTCCACCATGTTCCCTCCTCAGATCATTCAAGCTTCAACTGCCTTCACATTTCTATCATGTTCCAAACTACTGCCAATCTGGAATCCACACTTTGGAGGAAAAGAAGGCTTTCACGTGGTGAGTACACCAACCCATCAAGCCCTTTGAAGGTAAATCAGCCAGGAAAACATCCGTTACCTTGGATGAGGCAACTTCCTTCTCAGAACTACATCTCCCATCATCTGGGAGGGGATTCCCTTATGGGGACCCAAAATATCACAGAGAGAGGACCCGAGGCTGTTTTCCACCCTACGGTGTTCCTAACTTGAACAGAACACGCAAACGCACATAATGGCTGCCAAGAGACTCCAGGTGATCACATGAATTCTCTTCCTCTCGACACAGAAATCACTTCACTTTGATCTGAGAAGTACACAGGCACATACACACGCTATAGCCAAGGAATGCTCAGGTTTTTCTAGTCACTGAAATGCTTACCACCTCTCAGGAGAATGGCAGGTTTCAGGAACACCACAACCTATGGAATAAACATGAAACTTGCAGGAAGGCCATTCAATACTACAAAGGTTCTCTGAGGGACATCACAGTACCCCTTTCATTCATGGATCCGAAGACCTAAAGTCAGAGCCTCACAAGGCTGTTCCTCAAGAGACTTTGGGAAGGAACCTCATTTCTACAAATCAGTGATGGCAAACTGAACAACAAATATCCCAAACACACTCACACACACATAATGAATGATATACTAATACTTATCCTGTATGTGAATTTCTTGCATTCTACGGACTTAATTACAACATTCAGCAAGACCAAAAGACATGGAACATCGCACAGCCTTGTTCATTCCATCTATTTCAACAGACTTACAAGGAGACTTCTGCATGCTTATACAGCGGGTACACTCAACGAGTGGGAAATCATTGCTAGTATGACAATTTATGAGAAAAAGGAAAGAAATTAATACATGAAGACACTACAAGTATTGAACAGAGACACAAAGACAGACACACAGAAAGATAAACAGACAGGTAGACAGACAGACAAACACACATACACACACACACACACAAACACGCAGACACCCAGGAGCCCTGACTGTATTCAAAGCATGTCGAATGTTATCTGCAACGGCTGAAATGCTCGCATTATCCTACTAAGTGGACACTTTCAGCACTTGAGAAAGGGTCAAACCCAGAAAAACACGTGAAATGATGTCGGATCCACCAATTTCCTTGGAAGGAAGACATCCGACCACCATTATGCCAAGGAACAACTAAAGCCTAATCCAGAGTCAGTGCCTGCAGCCATCACTTGAATCAAAATCAATTCTAGCAGGGTAACGATGCATGATACCATACGATGGTCATATTCTAGGAAATCGGAATCTTTCCTCCTCAGAGAATTGATTACAGTTGATGTAGGGAATAGCAATGTGGAGAACAACACGAAATTACTGCCTTTCAAGTAGCATTCCTGACTGGCATTATTAGGAACTGAACATCTAAAGGACACTGATCCAGGAAGTAGTTTTAACCACATATACACCATCACACATAAACACACTCCCAGAGTGCCTGTGGTCCATGAATTATAACTATTTTGGAGTAGCTGAATTTCTGGACTTTCATCTAAGAAAAGTACCTTTCAGCAGAACCCATACTTACGAATAGCTGCAAACACTGGTGATGAGGTGAACGTCTTCAAACCTTCACCGCCCGTGCTTTAATGGACTCTTCAGACCAGAGAGGAAATTATGTTAGTTCAACAAGTGCCTGTGGTGTGCCTTTAGGTAACCTTTTGCTCCCTTGGCAGTCCACTAGAACCACACCGAGATCACGTATTCAGGATTAGAAACAGAAAGCATGGCTCCCTCTGCACCACAGCAACGTAGAGGTGTCCTGTTCTGCTTGGTGAGTTCCCTGCACAAATGACACACAGGCCTGTGGACACTAAAAGCTGTGTGGCACGGTAACTTACGCTAGCTGTGAAGAATGGTATCACCTGATTGTGATGTGCTCAGGTCACCCGTTTGCTCCTGCCACACGTGCCTCGTATCCCTAGGGCCCAGTTAAAAGTGAAGTCTTCCACACAATACAGGGACACCTACCTCCACCTCCTTCCTGCTTGGCTGGCTGCGCTGCCATAGCAACAGGCCAGGCAGGAGCTGCCTCAGGATTCTCCCTGTTCCAGGGGCTGTGTTCCCACTGTGACATCACAGCCATGTCTGGTCCTGATTGGTCAGACCACATAAGCACTGCCTCTACGGCCCCTCTCCCAACAGTCTGCAGCCACTTGTGTGCCAGTTTCCTTGGAAAATCTTCTGATCTGGGGAATGCTTTTCTCCACCAGGTTCCCTCCTCAGATCATTCAAGAGTCAACTGCCAGGACATTTCTATCATATTCCAAACTACTCCTAATCTGGACCCCACACTTTGGAGGACAGGAAGACTTTCACGTGGTGAGTACACAAACACCTCAAGCCCTTTGAAGGTAAATCAGTGGGGAAAACTACCTGAGACTTGGATGAGGCAACTTACTTCTCAGAACTACATCTCCAACCATCTAGGAGGGGATTCCCTTACGTGGACCCAAGATATCACAGAGTGAGAACCTGGGGCTGTTTTCCAGCCTACTGTGTTCCTACCTTGAACCTAACACACAAACATACACACTGGCTGCCAACAGCCTCAAGGTGACCCCATGAATTCACTTCCTCTCCACACAGAAATTACTTCACTTTGATCTGAGATATACATAGGCACACACACGCTATAGACTAGGTTTCTCTAGTCAGTGAAATTTTTACCAAGTCTCGGGAGAATGGCAGGTTTCAGAAACACCATAACCTATGGAAGAAGCACGAAACTCTCAGACAGGACCTTCAAATCTGCAAAGGTTCTACGAGGGACATCACAGTACACCTTCCATTCAGGGAACCGAAGACCAACTCAGAGACACAAAAGGCAGTTCCTCAAGTGCCTTGGAGAAGGAATCTAATTTCCATAAATCAGTGATGGCAAACTGAACAACAAATTTCCCACACACATTCACACACACATAATAAGTGATATACTCATACTTATACTGTATGTGAATTTCTTGCATACTATGGAGTTAACTACAGCTTTGAGCAAGACCAGAAGTTATGGAACATCACACAGCCTTGTTCATTCCATCTATTCCAAAGAGTTAATGATAGATTTTGATTCCAAGAGACTTCTGCATGCCTATGCAGCACATACACTCAACGAGTGTCAAATAGTTGCTGGTAGGACAATTTATGAGAAACAGCAAAGAAATTAATACATGAAGATACTATAAATATTAAACACAGACACAAAGACAGACACATACACACAAAGATAAACAGACAGATACACACACACACAGACACACACAGACACCCAGGAGCAATGCCTGTATTCAAAGCATGTTGAATGTTATCCCCAATGGATGAAATCCTCGCGTTATCCACTGAATGGACACTTTCAGCCCTTGAGAAGGATCAAACTTAGAAAAACACGTGAAGTGACATCGGTTCCACCAATGTCCTTGGAAGGAAGACCTACTACCACCATTATGCCAAGGAACAACTAAAACCTAATCCAGACTCAGTGCCTGAAGCCATCACTTGAAGCGAAATCAGTTCTAGCACGGTAACTATGCATGTACATACATCATGATAGCCTGCCATACACTGGCCATATTCAAGGAACACTGAATCTTTTCTCCTCAGACAATTGATTACACTTTATCTAGGGAATAGTAACACGGAGAAAAAAACGAAATTACTGCCTTTCAAGTAGCATTCCTGACTGGCATTATTAGGAACTGAGCATATAACGGACACTGATCCAGGAATTATGTTTATCCACACGTGCGCCCCAACACATAAACACACCCACAGAGTGGCTGTGATCCATGACTATGAACTACTTTGGAGTAAGTGCATTTCTGGACTTTCATCTAAAATAGTACCTTTCAGCAGAACCCATACGTAGGAATACTGGCAAACACTGGTGATGAGGTGAATATCTTCAAACCTTCACTGCCCGAGGTTTAATGAACCCTGCAGACCACAGAAGAAATTTTGTCAGATCAACAAGTGCCTGTGCTGGGCCACAATGTAACCTTTCCCTCCCTTGCCAGTCCACTGGAACCACACCTTGAGATCACGTGGTCAGGATAAGAAGCAGAAACTAAGGCTGCCTGTGCACCACAGCGACATCAGGCAGCCTGTTCTGCTTGGTGAGCTCCCTGCGCAAATGACACAGAAGCATGTGGACACTAAAAGCTGTGTGGCACGGTAGCTTACGCTAGCTGTGAAGAATGGAATCACCCGATCCTGATGTGCTCAGTTCACCCTTGTGCTCCTCCCACACGTGCCCCATGTCCCTAGGACCCAGTTAAAAGAGAAGTCTTCCACACAAGACAGGGCCACCTACCTCCAGCTTCTTCATGCTTGGCTGGCTCTGCTACCATAGCAGCAGACCAGGCAGGAGCTGCCTTAGGAATCTATATGTTCCAGGGTCTGTGATCCCACTGTGACACCACAACCAAGTCTGTCCTGATTGGTAAGACCATGCAAGCACTGCCTCTACATCCCTCTCCCTCCAGTCTCCAGCCACTTGTGTGCCAGTTTCCTGGCAAGATCTCCTGATCTGAGCAATGCTTTTCTCCACCATGTTCCCTCCTCAGATCATTCAAGCTTCAACTGCCTTCACATTTCTATCATGTTCCAAACTACTGCCAATCTGGAATCCACACTTTGGAGGAAAAGAAGGCTTTCACGTGGTGAGTACACCAACCCATCAAGCCCTTTGAAGGTAAATCAGCCAGGAAAACATCCGTTACCTTGGATGAGGCAACTTCCTTCTCAGAACTACATCTCCCATCATCTGGGAGGGGATTCCCTTATGGGGACCCAAAATATCACAGAGAGAGGACCCGAGGCTGTTTTCCACCCTACGGTGTTCCTAACTTGAACAGAACACGCAAACGCACATAATGGCTGCCAAGAGACTCCAGGTGATCACATGAATTCTCTTCCTCTCGACACAGAAATCACTTCACTTTGATCTGAGAAGTACACAGGCACACACACACGCTATAGCCAAGGAATGCTCAGGTTTTTCTAGTCACTGAAATGCTTACCACCTCTCAGGAGAATGGCAGGTTTCAGGAACACCACAACCTATGGAATAAACATGAAACTTGCAGGAAGGCCATTCAATACTACAAAGGTTCTCTGAGGGACATCACAGTACCCCTTTCATTCATGGATCCGAAGACCTAAAGTCAGAGCCTCACAAGGCTGTTCCTCAAGAGACTTTGGGAAGGAACCTCATTTCTACAAATCAGTGATGGCAAACTGAACAACAAATATCCCAAACACACTCACACACACATAATGAATGATATACTAATACTTATCCTGTATGTGAATTTCTTGCATTCTACGGACTTAATTACAACATTCAGCAAGACCAAAAGACATGGAACATCGCACAGCCTTGTTCATTCCATCTATTTCAACAGACTTACAAGGAGACTTCTGCATGCTTATACAGCGGGTACACTCAACGAGTGGGAAATCATTGCTAGTATGACAATTTATGAGAAAAAGGAAAGAAATTAATACATGAAGACACTACAAGTATTGAACAGAGACACAAAGACAGACACACAGAAAGATAAACAGACAGGTAGACAGACAGACAAACACACATACACACACACACACACAAACACGCAGACACCCAGGAGCCCTGACTGTATTCAAAGCATGTCGAATGTTATCTGCAACGGCTGAAATGCTCGCATTATCCTACTAAGTGGACACTTTCAGCACTTGAGAAAGGGTCAAACCCAGAAAAACACGTGAAATGATGTCGGATCCACCAATTTCCTTGGAAGGAAGACATCCGACCACCATTATGCCAAGGAACAACTAAAGCCTAATCCAGAGTCAGTGCCTGCAGCCATCACTTGAATCAAAATCAATTCTAGCAGGGTAACGATGCATGATACCATACGATGGTCATATTCTAGGAAATCGGAATCTTTCCTCCTCAGAGAATTGATTACAGTTGATGTAGGGAATAGCAATGTGGAGAACAACACGAAATTACTGCCTTTCAAGTAGCATTCCTGACTGGCATTATTAGGAACTGAACATCTAAAGGACACTGATCCAGGAAGTAGTTTTAACCACATATACACCATCACACATAAACACACTCCCAGAGTGCCTGTGGTCCATGAATTATAACTATTTTGGAGTAGCTGAATTTCTGGACTTTCATCTAAGAAAAGTACCTTTCAGCAGAACCCATACTTACGAATAGCTGCAAACACTGGTGATGAGGTGAACGTCTTCAAACCTTCACCGCCCGTGCTTTAATGGACTCTTCAGACCAGAGAGGAAATTATGTTAGTTCAACAAGTGCCTGTGGTGTGCCTTTAGGTAACCTTTTGCTCCCTTGGCAGTCCACTAGAACCACACCGAGATCACGTATTCAGGATTAGAAACAGAAAGCATGGCTCCCTCTGCACCACAGCAACGTAGAGGTGTCCTGTTCTGCTTGGTGAGTTCCCTGCACAAATGACACACAGGCCTGTGGACACTAAAAGCTGTGTGGCACGGTAACTTACGCTAGCTGTGAAGAATGGTATCACCTGATTGTGATGTGCTCAGGTCACCCGTTTGCTCCTGCCACACGTGCCTCGTATCCCTAGGGCCCAGTTAAAAGTGAAGTCTTCCACACAATACAGGGACACCTACCTCCACCTCCTTCCTGCTTGGCTGGCTGCGCTGCCATAGCAACAGGCCAGGCAGGAGCTGCCTCAGGATTCTCCCTGTTCCAGGGGCTGTGTTCCCACTGTGACATCACAGCCATGTCTGGTCCTGATTGGTCAGACCACATAAGCACTGCCTCTACGGCCCCTCTCCCAACAGTCTGCAGCCACTTGTGTGCCAGTTTCCTTGGAAAATCTTCTGATCTGGGGAATGCTTTTCTCCACCAGGTTCCCTCCTCAGATCATTCAAGAGTCAACTGCCAGGACATTTCTATCATATTCCAAACTACTCCTAATCTGGACCCCACACTTTGGAGGACAGGAAGACTTTCACGTGGTGAGTACACAAACACCTCAAGCCCTTTGAAGGTAAATCAGTGGGGAAAACTACCTGAGACTTGGATGAGGCAACTTACTTCTCAGAACTACATCTCCAACCATCTAGGAGGGGATTCCCTTACGTGGACCCAAGATATCACAGAGTGAGAACCTGGGGCTGTTTTCCAGCCTACTGTGTTCCTACCTTGAACCTAACACACAAACATACACACTGGCTGCCAACAGCCTCAAGGTGACCCCATGAATTCACTTCCTCTCCACACAGAAATTACTTCACTTTGATCTGAGATATACATAGGCACACACACGCTATAGACTAGGTTTCTCTAGTCAGTGAAATTTTTACCAAGTCTCGGGAGAATGGCAGGTTTCAGAAACACCATAACCTATGGAAGAAGCACGAAACTCTCAGACAGGACCTTCAAATCTGCAAAGGTTCTACGAGGGACATCACAGTACACCTTCCATTCAGGGAACCGAAGACCAACTCAGAGACACAAAAGGCAGTTCCTCAAGTGCCTTGGAGAAGGAATCTAATTTCCATAAATCAGTGATGGCAAACTGAACAACAAATTTCCCACACACATTCACACACACATAATAAGTGATATACTCATACTTATACTGTATGTGAATTTCTTGCATACTATGGAGTTAACTACAGCTTTGAGCAAGACCAGAAGTTATGGAACATCACACAGCCTTGTTCATTCCATCTATTCCAAAGAGTTAATGATAGATTTTGATTCCAAGAGACTTCTGCATGCCTATGCAGCACATACACTCAACGAGTGTCAAATAGTTGCTGGTAGGACAATTTATGAGAAACAGCAAAGAAATTAATACATGAAGATACTATAAATATTAAACACAGACACAAAGACAGACACATACACACAAAGATAAACAGACAGATACACACACACACACACACACACACACACACACACACACACAGACACACACAGACACCCAGGAGCAATGCCTGTATTCAAAGCATGTTGAATGTTATCCCCAATGGATGAAATCCTCGCGTTATCCACTGAATGGACACTTTCAGCCCTTGAGAAGGATCAAACTTAGAAAAACACGTGAAGTGACATCGGTTCCACCAATGTCCTTGGAAGGAAGACCTACTACCACCATTATGCCAAGGAACAACTAAAACCTAATCCAGACTCAGTGCCTGAAGCCATCACTTGAAGCGAAATCAGTTCTAGCACGGTAACTATGCATGTACATACATCATGATAGCCTGCCATACACTGGCCATATTCAAGGAACACTGAATCTTTTCTCCTCAGACAATTGATTACACTTTATCTAGGGAATAGTAACACGGAGAAAAAAACGAAATTACTGCCTTTCAAGTAGCATTCCTGACTGGCATTATTAGGAACTGAGCATCTAACGCACACTGATCCAGGAATTATGTTTATCCACACGTGCGCCCCAACACATAAACACACCCACAGAGTGGCTGTGATCCATGACTATGAACTACTTTGGAGTAAGTGCATTTCTGGACTTTCATCTAAAATAGTACCTTTCAGCAGAACCCATACTTAGGAATACTGGCAAACACTGGTGATGAGGTGAATATCTTCAAACCTTCACTGCCCGAGGTTTAATGAACCCTGCAGACCACAGAAGAAATTTTGTCAGATCAACAAGTGCCTGTGCTGGGCCACAATGTAACCTTTCCCTCCCTTGCCAGTCCACTGGAACCACACCTTGAGATCACGTGGTCAGGATAAGAAGCAGAAACTAAGGCTGCCTGTGCACCACAGCGACATCAGGCAGCCTGTTCTGCTTGGTGAGCTCCCTGCGCAAATGACACAGAAGCATGTGGACACTAAAAGCTGTGTGGCACGGTAGCTTACGCTAGCTGTGAAGAATGGAATCACCCGATCCTGATGTGCTCAGTTCACCCTTGTGCTCCTCCCACACGTGCCCCGTGTCCCTAGGACCCAGTTAAAAGAGAAGTCTTCCACACAAGACAGGGCCACCTACCTCCAGCTTCTTCATGCTTGGCTGGCTCTGCTACCATAGCAGCAGACCAGGCAGGAGCTGCCTTAGGAATCTATATGTTCCAGGGTCTGTGATCCCACTGTGACACCACAACCAAGTCTGTCCTGATTGGTAAGACCATGCAAGCACTGCCTCTACAGCCCTCTCCCTCCAGTCTCCAGCCACTTGTGTGACAGTTTCCTGGCAAGATCTCCTGATCTGAGCAATGCTTTTCTCCACCATGTTCCCTCCTCAGATCATTCAAGCTTCAACTGCCTTCACATTTCTATCATGTTCCAAACTACTGCCAATCTGGAATCCACACTTTGGAGGAAAAGAAGGCTTTCACGTGGTGAGTACACCAACCCATCAAGCCCTTTGAAGGTAAATCAGCCAGGAAAACATCCGTTACCTTGGATGAGGCAACTTCCTTCTCAGAACTACATCTCCCATCATCTGGGAGGGGATTCCCTTATGGGGACCCAAAATATCACAGAGAGAGGACCCGAGGCTGTTTTCCACCCTACGGTGTTCCTAACTTGAACAGAACACGCAAACGCACATAATGGCTGCCAAGAGACTCCAGGTGATCACATGAATTCTCTTCCTCTCGACACAGAAATCACTTCACTTTGATCTGAGAAGTACACAGGCACACACACACGCTATAGCCAAGGAATGCTCAGGTTTTTCTAGTCACTGAAATGCTTACCACCTCTCAGGAGAATGGCAGGTTTCAGGAACACCACAACCTATGGAATAAACATGAAACTTGCAGGAAGGCCATTCAATACTACAAAGGTTCTCTGAGGGACATCACAGTACCCCTTTCATTCATGGATCCGAAGACCTAAAGTCAGAGCCTCACAAGGCTGTTCCTCAAGAGACTTTGGGAAGGAACCTCATTTCTACAAATCAGTGATGGCAAACTGAACAACAAATATCCCAAACACACTCACACACACATAATGAATGATATACTAATACTTATCCTGTATGTGAATTTCTTGCATTCTACGGACTTAATTACAACATTCAGCAAGACCAAAAGACATGGAACATCGCACAGCCTTGTTCATTCCATCTATTTCAACAGACTTACAAGGAGACTTCTGCATGCTTATACAGCGGGTACACTCAACGAGTGGGAAATCATTGCTAGTATGACAATTTATGAGAAAAAGGAAAGAAATTAATACATGAAGACACTACAAGTATTGAACAGAGACACAAAGACAGACACACAGAAAGATAAACAGACAGGTAGACAGACAGACAAACACACATACACACACACACACACAAACACGCAGACACCCAGGAGCCCTGACTGTATTCAAAGCATGTCGAATGTTATCTGCAACGGCTGAAATGCTCGCATTATCCTACTAAGTGGACACTTTCAGCACTTGAGAAAGGGTCAAACCCAGAAAAACACGTGAAATGATGTCGGATCCACCAATTTCCTTGGAAGGAAGACATCCTACCACCATTATGCCAAGGAACAACTAAAGCCTAATCCAGAGTCAGTGCCTGCAGCCATCACTTGAATCAAAATCAATTCTAGCAGGGTAACGATGCATGATACCACACGATGGTCATATTCTAGGAAATCGGAATCTTTCCTCCTCAGAGAATTGATTACAGTTGATGTAGGGAATAGCAATGTGGAGAACAACACGAAATTACTGCCTTTCAAGTAGCATTCCTGACTGGCATTATTAGGAACTGAACATCTAAAGGACACTGATCCAGGAAGTAGTTTTAACCACATATACACCATCACACATAAACACACTCCCAGAGTGCCTGTGGTCCATGAATTATAACTATTTTGGAGTAGCTGAATTTCTGGACTTTCATCTAAGAAAAGTACCTTTCAGCAGAACCCATACTTACGAATAGCTGCAAACACTGGTGATGAGGTGAACGTCTTCAAACCTTCACCGCCCGTGCTTTAATGGACTCTTCAGACCAGAGAGGAAATTATGTTAGATCAACAAGTGCCTGTGGTGTGCCTTTAGGTAACCTTTTGCTCCCTTGGCAGTCCACTAGAACCACACCGAGATCACGTATGCAGGATTAGAAGCAGAAAGCATGGCTCCCTCTGCACCACAGCAACGTCCAGGTGTCCTGTTCTGCTTGGTGAGTTCCCTGCACAAATGACACACAGGCCTGTGGACACTAAAAGCTGTGTGGCACGGTAACTTACGCTAGCTGTGAAGAATGGTATCACCTGATTGTGATGTGCTCAGGTCACCCGTTTGCTCCTGCCACACGTGCCTCGTATCCCTAGGGCCCAGTTAAAAGTGAAGTCTTCCACACAATACAGGGACACCTACCTCCACCTCCTTCCTGCTTGGCTGGCTGCGCTGCCATAGCAACAGGCCAGGCAGGAGCTGCCTCAGGATTCTCCCTGTTCCAGGGGCTGTGTTCCCACTGTGACATCACAGCCATGTCTGGTCCTGATTGGTCAGACCACATAAGCACTGCCTCTACGGCCCCTCTCCCAACAGTCTGCAGCCACTTGTGTGCCAGTTTCCTTGGAAAATCTTCTGATCTGGGGAATGCTTTTCTCCACCAGGTTCCCTCCTCAGATCATTCAAGAGTCAACTGCCAGGACATTTCTATCATATTCCAAACTACTCCTAATCTGGACCCCACACTTTGGAGGACAGGAAGACTTTCACGTGGTGAGTACACAAACACCTCAAGCCCTTTGAAGGTAAATCAGTGGGGAAAACTACCTGAGACTTGGATGAGGCAACTTACTTCTCAGAACTACATCTCCAACCATCTAGGAGGGGATTCCCTTACGTGGACCCAAGATATCACAGAGTGAGAACCTGGGGCTGTTTTCCAGCCTACTGTGTTCCTACCTTGAACCTAACACACAAACATACACACTGGCTGCCAACAGCCTCAAGGTGACCCCATGAATTCACTTCCTCTCCACACAGAAATTACTTCACTTTGATCTGAGATATACATAGGCACACACACGCTATAGACTAGGTTTCTCTAGTCAGTGAAATTTTTACCAAGTCTCGGGAGAATGGCAGGTTTCAGAAACACCATAACCTATGGAAGAAGCACGAAACTCTCAGACAGGACCTTCAAATCTGCAAAGGTTCTACGAGGGACATCACAGTACACCTTCCATTCAGGGAACCGAAGACCAACTCAGAGACACAAAAGGCAGTTCCTCAAGTGCCTTGGAGAAGGAATCTAATTTCCATAAATCAGTGATGGCAAACTGAACAACAAATTTCCCACACACATTCACACACACATAATAAGTGATATGCTCATACTTATACTGTATGTGAATTTCTTGCATACTATGGAGTTAACTACAGCTTTGAGCAAGACCAGAAGTTATGGAACATCACACAGCCTTGTTCATTCCATCTATTCCAAAGAGTTAATGATAGATTTTGATTCCAAGAGACTTCTGCATGCCTATGCAGCACATACACTCAATGAGTGTCAAATAGTTGCTGGTAGGACAATTTATGAGAAACAGCAAAGAAATTAATACATGAAGATACTATAAATATTAAACACAGACACAAAGACAGACACATACACACAAAGATAAACAGACAGATACACACACACACACACACACACACACACACACACACACACACAGACACACACAGACACCCAGGAGCAATGCCTGTATTCAAAGCATGTTGAATGTTATCCCCAATGGATGAAATCCTCGCGTTATCCACTGAATGGACACTTTCAGCCCTTGAGAAGGATCAAACTTAGAAAAACACGTGAAGTGACATCGGTTCCACCAATGTCCTTGGAAGGAAGACCTACTACCACCATTATGCCAAGGAACAACTAAAACCTAATCCAGACTCAGTGCCTGAAGCCATCACTTGAAGCGAAATCAGTTCTAGCACGGTAACTATGCATGTACATACATCATGATAGCCTGCCATACACTGGCCATATTCAAGGAACACTGAATGTTTTCTCCTCAGACAATTGATTACACTTTATCTAGGGAATAGTAACACGGAGAAAAAAACGAAATTACTGCCTTTCAAGTAGCATTCCTGACTGGCATTATTAGGAACTGAGCATCTAACGCACACTGATCCAGGAATTATGTTTATCCACACGTGCGCCCCAACACATAAACACACCCACAGAGTGGCTGTGATCCATGACTATGAACTACTTTGGAGTAAGTGCATTTCTGGACTTTCATCTAAAATAGTACCTTTCAGCAGAACCCATACTTAGGAATACTGGCAAACACTGGTGATGAGGTGAATATCTTCAAACCTTCACTGCCCGAGGTTTAATGAACCCTGCAGACCACAGAAGAAATTTTGTCAGATCAACAAGTGCCTGTGCTGGGCCACAATGTAACCTTTCCCTCCCTTGCCAGTCCACTGGAACCACACCTTGAGATCACGTGGTCAGGATAAGAAGCAGAAACTAAGGCTGCCTGTGCACCACAGCGACATCAGGCAGCCTGTTCTGCTTGGTGAGCTCCCTGCGCAAATGACACAGAAGCATGTGGACACTAAAAGCTGTGTGGCACGGTAGCTTACGCTAGCTGTGAAGAATGGAATCACCCGATCCTGATGTGCTCAGTTCACCCTTGTGCTCCTCCCACACGTGCCCCGTGTCCCTAGGACCCAGTTAAAAGAGAAGTCTTCCACACAAGACAGGGCCACCTACCTCCAGCTTCTTCATGCTTGGCTGGCTCTGCTACCATAGCAGCAGACCAGGCAGGAGCTGCCTTAGGAATCTATATGTTCCAGGGTCTGTGATCCCACTGTGACACCACAACCAAGTCTGTCCTGATTGGTAAGACCATGCAAGCACTGCCTCTACAGCCCTCTCCCTCCAGTCTCCAGCCACTTGTGTGACAGTTTCCTGGCAAGATCTCCTGATCTGAGCAATGCTTTTCTCCACCATGTTCCCTCCTCAGATCATTCAAGCTTCAACTGCCTTCACATTTCTATCATGTTCCAAACTACTGCCAATCTGGAATCCACACTTTGGAGGAAAAGAAGGCTTTCACGTGGTGAGTACACCAACCCATCAAGCCCTTTGAAGGTAAATCAGCCAGGAAAACATCCGTTACCTTGGATGAGGCAACTTCCTTCTCAGAACTACATCTCCCATCATCTGGGAGGGGATTCCCTTATGGGGACCCAAAATATCACAGAGAGAGGACCCGAGGCTGTTTTCCACCCTACGGTGTTCCTAACTTGAACAGAACACGCAAACGCACATAATGGCTGCCAAGAGACTCCAGGTGATCACATGAATTCTCTTCCTCTCGACACAGAAATCACTTCACTTTGATCTGAGAAGTACACAGGCACACACACACGCTATAGCCAAGGAATGCTCAGGTTTTTCTAGTCACTGAAATGCTTACCACCTCTCAGGAGAATGGCAGGTTTCAGGAACACCACAACCTATGGAATAAACATGAAACTTGCAGGAAGGCCATTCAATACTACAAAGGTTCTCTGAGGGACATCACAGTACCCCTTTCATTCATGGATCCGAAGACCTAAAGTCAGAGCCTCACAAGGCTGTTCCTCAAGAGACTTTGGGAAGGAACCTCATTTCTACAAATCAGTGATGGCAAACTGAACAACAAATATCCCAAACACACTCACACACACATAATGAATGATATACTAATACTTATCCTGTATGTGAATTTCTTGCATTCTACGGACTTAATTACAACATTCAGCAAGACCAAAAGACATGGAACATCGCACAGCCTTGTTCATTCCATCTATTTCAACAGACTTACAAGGAGACTTCTGCATGCTTATACAGCGGGTACACTCAACGAGTGGGAAATCATTGCTAGTATGACAATTTATGAGAAAAAGGAAAGAAATTAATACATGAAGACACTACAAGTATTGAACAGAGACACAAAGACAGACACACAGAAAGATAAACAGACAGGTAGACAGACAGACAAACACACATACACACACACACACACAAACACGCAGACACCCAGGAGCCCTGACTGTATTCAAAGCATGTCGAATGTTATCTGCAACGGCTGAAATGCTCGCATTATCCTACTAAGTGGACACTTTCAGCACTTGAGAAAGGGTCAAACCCAGAAAAACACGTGAAATGATGTCGGATCCACCAATTTCCTTGGAAGGAAGACATCCTATCACCATTATGCCAAGGAACAACTAAAGCCTAATCCAGAGTCAGTGCCTGCAGCCATCACTTGAATCAAAATCAATTCTAGCAGGGTAACGATGCATGATACCACACGATGGTCATATTCTAGGAAATCGGAATCTTTCCTCCTCAGAGAATTGATTACAGTTGATGTAGGGAATAGCAATGTGGAGAACAACACGAAATTACTGCCTTTCAAGTAGCATTCCTGACTGGCATTATTAGGAACTGAACATCTAAAGGACACTGATCCAGGAAGTAGTTTTAACCACATATACACCATCACACATAAACACACTCGCAGAGTGCCTGTGGTCCATGAATTATAACTATTTTGGAGTAGCTGAATTTCTGGACTTTCATCTAAGAAAAGTACCTTTCAGCAGAACCCATACTTACGAATAGCTGCAAACACTGGTGATGAAGTGAACGTCTTCAAACCTTCACCGCCCGTGCTTTAATGGACTCTTCAGACCAGAGAGGAAATTATGTTAGATCAACAAGTGCCTGTGGTGTGCCTTTAGGTAACCTTTTGCTCCCTTGGCAGTCCACTAGAACCACACCGAGATCACGTATGCAGGATTAGAAGCAGAAAGCATGGCTCCCTCTGCACCACAGCAACGTAGAGGTGTCCTGTTCTGCTTGGTGAGTTCCCTGCACAAATGACACACAGGCCTGTGGACACTAAAAGCTGTGTGGCACGGTAACTTACGCTAGCTGTGAAGAATGGTATCACCTGATTGTGATGTGCTCAGGTCACCCGTTTGCTCCTGCCACACGTGCCTCGTATCCCTAGGGCCCAGTTAAAAGTGAAGTCTTCCACACAATACAGGGACACCTACCTCCACCTCCTTCCTGCTTGGCTGGCTGCGCTGCCATAGCAACAGGCCAGGCAGGAGCTGCCTCAGGATTCTCCCTGTTCCAGGGGCTGTGTTCCCACTGTGACATCACAGCCATGTCTGGTCCTGATTGGTCAGACCACATAAGCACTGCCTCTACGGCCCCTCTCCCAACAGTCTGCAGCCACTTGTGTGCCAGTTTCCTTGGAAAATCTTCTGATCTGGGGAATGCTTTTCTCCACCAGGTTCCCTCCTCAGATCATTCAAGAGTCAACTGCCAGGACATTTCTATCATATTCCAAACTACTCCTAATCTGGACCCCACACTTTGGAGGACAGGAAGACTTTCACGTGGTGAGTACACAAACACCTCAAGCCCTTTGAAGGTAAATCAGTGGGGAAAACTACCTGAGACTTGGATGAGGCAACTTACTTCTCAGAACTACATCTCCAACCATCTAGGAGGGGATTCCCTTACGTGGACCCAAGATATCACAGAGTGAGAACCTGGGGCTGTTTTCCAGCCTACTGTGTTCCTACCTTGAACCTAACACACAAACATACACACTGGCTGCCAACAGCCTCAAGGTGACCCCATGAATTCACTTCCTCTCCACACAGAAATTACTTCACTTTGATCTGAGATATACATAGGCACACACACGCTATAGACTAGGTTTCTCTAGTCAGTGAAATTTTTACCAAGTCTCGGGAGAATGGCAGGTTTCAGAAACACCATAACCTATGGAAGAAGCACGAAACTCTCAGGCAGGACCTTCAAATCTGCAAAGGTTCTACGAGGGACATCACAGTACACCTTCCATTCAGGGAACCGAAGACCAACTCAGAGACACAAAAGGCAGTTCCTCAAGTGCCTTGGAGAAGGAATCTAATTTCCATAAATCAGTGATGGCAAACTGAACAACAAATTTCCCACACACATTCACACACACATAATAAGTGATATACTCATACTTATACTGTATGTGAATTTCTTGCATACTATGGAGTTAACTACAGCTTTGAGCAAGACCAGAAGTTATGGAACATCACACAGCCTTGTTCATTCCATCTATTCCAAAGAGTTAATGATAGATTTTGATTCCAAGAGACTTCTGCATGCCTATGCAGCACATACACTCAACGAGTGTCAAATAGTTGCTGGTAGGACAATTTATGAGAAACAGCAAAGAAATTAATACATGAAGATACTATAAATATTAAACACAGACACAAAGACAGACACATACACACAAAGATAAACAGACAGATACACACACACACACACACACACACACACACACACAGACACACACAGACACCCAGGAGCAATGCCTGTATTCAAAGCATGTTGAATGTTATCCCCAATGGATGAAATCCTCGCGTTATCCACTGAATGGACACTTTCAGCCCTTGAGAAGGATCAAACTTAGAAAAACACGTGAAGTGACATCGGTTCCACCAATGTCCTTGGAAGGAAGACCTACTACCACCATTATGCCAAGGAACAACTAAAACCTAATCCAGACTCAGTGCCTGAAGCCATCACTTGAAGCGAAATCAGTTCTAGCACGGTAACTATGCATGTACATACATCATGATAGCCTGCCATACACTGGCCATATTCAAGGAACACTGAATCTTTCTCCTCAGACAATTGATTACACTTTATCTAGGGAATAGTAACACGGAGAAAAAAACGAAATTACTGCCTTTCAAGTAGCATTCCTGACTGGCATTATTAGGAACTGAGCATCTAACGGACACTGATCCAGGAATTATGTTTATCCGCACGTGCGCCCCAACACATAAACACACCCACAGAGTGGCTGTGATCCATGACTATGAACTACTTTGGAGTAAGTGCATTTCTGGACTTTCATCTAAAATAGTACCTTTCAGCAGAACCCATACTTAGGAATACTGGCAAACACTGGTGATGAGGTGAATATCTTCAAACCTTCACTGCCCGAGGTTTAATGAACCCTGCAGACCACAGAAGAAATTTTGTCAGATCAACAAGTGCCTGTGCTGGGCCACAATGTAACCTTTCCCTCCCTTGCCAGTCCACTGGAACCACACCTTGAGATCACGTGGTCAGGATAAGAAGCAGAAACTAAGGCTGCCTGTGCACCACAGCGACATCAGGCAGCCTGTTCTGCTTGGTGAGCTCCCTGCGCAAATGACACAGAAGCCTGTGGACACTAAAAGCTGTGTGGCACGGTAGCTTACGCTAGCTGTGAAGAATGGAATCACCCGATCCTGATGTGCTCAGTTCACCCTTGTGCTCCTCCCACACGTGCCCCGTGTCCCTAGGACCCAGTTAAAAGAGAAGTCTTCCACACAAGACAGGGCCACCTACCTCCAGCTTCTTCATGCTTGGCTGGCTCTGCTACCATAGCAGCAGACCAGGCAGGAGCTGCCTTAGGAATCTATATGTTCCAGGGTCTGTGATCCCACTGTGACACCACAACCAAGTCTGTCCTGATTGGTAAGACCATGCAAGCACTGCCTCTACATCCCTCTCCCTCCAGTCTCCAGCCACTTGTGTGCCAGTTTCCTGGCAAGATCTCCTGATCTGAGCAATGCTTTTCTCCACCATGTTCCCTCCTCAGATCATTCAAGCTTCAACTGCCTTCACATTTCTATCATGTTCCAAACTACTGCCAATCTGGAATCCACACTTTGGAGGAAAAGAAGGCTTTCACGTGGTGAGTACACCAACCCATCAAGCCCTTTGAAGGTAAATCAGCCAGGAAAACATCCGTTACCTTGGATGAGGCAACTTCCTTCTCAGAACTACATCTCCCATCATCTGGGAGGGGATTCCCTTATGGGGACCCAAAATATCACAGAGAGAGGACCCGAGGCTGTTTTCCATCCTACGGTGTTCCTAACTTGAACAGAACACGCAAACGCACATAATGGCTGCCAAGAGACTCCAGGTGATCACATGAATTCTCTTCCTCTCGACACAGAAATCACTTCACTTTGATCTGAGAAGTACACAGGCACACACACACGCTATAGCCAAGGAATGCTCAGGTTTTTCTAGTCACTGAAATGCTTACCACCTCTCAGGAGAATGGCAGGTTTCAGGAACACCACAACCTATGGAATAAACATGAAACTTTCAGGAAGGCCGTTCAATACTACAAAGGTTCTCTGAGGGACATCACAGTACCCCTTTCATTCATGGATCCGAAGACCTAAAGTCAGAGCCTCACAAGGCTGTTCCTCAAGAGACTTTGGGAAGGAACCTCATTTCTACAAATCAGTGATGGCAAACTGAACAACAAATATCCCAAACACACTCACACACACATAATGAATGATATACTAATACTTATCCTGTATGTGAATTTCTTGCATTCTACGGACTTACATTCAGCAAGACCAAAAGACATGGAACATCGCACAGCCTTGTTCATTCCATCTATTTCAACAGACTTACAAGGAGACTTCTGCATGCTTATACAGCGGGTACACTCAACGAGTGGGAAATCATTGCTAGTATGACAATTTATGAGAAAAAGGAAAGAAATTAATACATGAAGACACTACAAGTATTGAACAGAGACACAAAGACAGACACACAGAAAGATAAACAGACAGGTAGACAGACAGACAAACACACATACACACACACACACACAAACACGCAGACACCCAGGAGCCCTGACTGTATTCAAAGCCTGTCGAATGTTATCTGCAACGGCTGAAATGCTCGCATTATCCTACTAAGTGGACACTTTCAGCACTTGAGAAAGGGTCAAACCCAGAAAAACACGTGAAATGATGTCGGATCCACCAATTTCCTTGGAAGGAAGACATCCTACCACCATTATGCCAAGGAACAACTAAAGCCTAATCCAGAGTCAGTGCCTGCAGCCATCACTTGAATCAAAATCAATTCTAGCAGGGTAACGATGCATGATACCACACGATGGTCATATTCTAGGAAATCGGAATCTTTCCTCCTCAGAGAATTGATTACAGTTGATGTAGGGAATAGCAATGTGGAGAACAACACGAAATTACTGCCTTTCAAGTAGCATTCCTGACTGGCATTATTAGGAACTGAACATCTAAAGGACACTGATCCAGGAAGTAGTTTTAACCACATATACACCATCACACATAAACACACTCCCAGAGTGCCTGTGGTCCATGAATTATAACTATTTTGGAGTAGCTGAATTTCTGGACTTTCATCTAAGAAAAGTACCTTTCAGCAGAACCCATACTTACGAATAGCTGCAAACACTGGTGATGAGGTGAACGTCTTCAAACCTTCACCGCCCGTGCTTTAATGGACTCTTCAGACCAGAGAGGAAATTATGTTAGATCAACAAGTGCCTGTGGTGTGCCTTTAGGTAACCTTTTGCTCCCTTGGCAGTCCACTAGAACCACACCGAGATCACGTATGCAGGATTAGAAGCAGAAAGCATGGCTCCCTCTGCACCACAGCAACGTAGAGGTGTCCTGTTCTGCTTGGTGAGTTCCCTGCACAAATGACACACAGGCCTGTGGACACTAAAAGCTGTGTGGCACGGTAACTTACGCTAGCTGTGAAGAATGGTATCACCTGATTGTGATGTGCTCAGGTCACCCGTTTGCTCCTGCCACACGTGCCTCGTATCCCTAGGGCCCAGTTAAAAGTGAAGTCTTCCACACAATACAGGGACACCTACCTCCACCTCCTTCCTGCTTGGCTGGCTGCGCTGCCATAGCAACAGGCCAGGCAGGAGCTGCCTCAGGATTCTCCCTGTTCCAGGGGCTGTGTTCCCACTGTGACATCACAGCCATGTCTGGTCCTGATTGGTCAGACCACATAAGCACTGCCTCTACGGCCCCTCTCCCAACAGTCTGCAGCCACTTGTGTGCCAGTTTCCTTGGAAAATCTTCTGATCTGGGGAATGCTTTTCTCCACCAGGTTCCCTCCTCAGATCATTCAAGAGTCAACTGCCAGGACATTTCTATCATATTCCAAACTACTCCTAATCTGGACCCCACACTTTGGAGGACAGGAAGACTTTCACGTGGTGAGTACACAAACACCTCAAGCCCTTTGAAGGTAAATCAGTGGGGAAAACTACCTGAGACTTGGATGAGGCAACTTACTTCTCAGAACTACATCTCCAACCATCTAGGAGGGGATTCCCTTACGTGGACCCAAGATATCACAGAGTGAGAACCTGGGGCTGTTTTCCAGCCTACTGTGTTCCTACCTTGAACCTAACACACAAACATACACACTGGCTGCCAACAGCCTCAAGGTGACCCCATGAATTCACTTCCTCTCCACACAGAAATTACTTCACTTTGATCTGAGATATACATAGGCACACACACGCTATAGACTAGGTTTCTCTAGTCAGTGAAATTTTTACCAAGTCTCGGGAGAATGGCAGGTTTCAGAAACACCATAACCTATGGAAGAAGCACGAAACTCTCAGACAGGACCTTCAAATCTGCAAAGGTTCTACGAGGGACATCACAGTACACCTTCCATTCAGGGAACCGAAGACCAACTCAGAGACACAAAAGGCAGTTCCTCAAGTGCCTTGGAGAAGGAATCTAATTTCCATAAATCAGTGATGGCAAACTGAACAACAAATTTCCCACACACATTCACACACACATAATAAGTGATATACTCATACTTATACTGTATGTGAATTTCTTGCATACTATGGAGTTAACTACAGCTTTGAGCAAGACCAGAAGTTATGGAACATCACACAGCCTTGTTCATTCCATCTATTCCAAAGAGTTAATGATAGATTTTGATTCCAAGAGACTTCTGCATGCCTATGCAGCACATATACTCAACGAGTGTCAAATAGTTGCTGGTAGGACAATTTATGAGAAACAGCAAAGAAATTAATACATGAAGATACTATAAATATTAAACACAGACACAAAGACAGACACATACACACAAAGATAAACAGACAGATACACACACACACACACACACACACACACACACACACACAGACACACACAGACACCCAGGAGCAATGCCTGTATTCAAAGCATGTTGAATGTTATCCCCAATGGATGAAATCCTCGCGTTATCCACTGAATGGACACTTTCAGCCCTTGAGAAGGATCAAACTTAGAAAAACACGTGAAGTGACATCGGTTCCACCAATGTCCTTGGAAGGAAGACCTACTACCACCATTATGCCAAGGAACAACTAAAACCTAATCCAGACTCAGTGCCTGAAGCCATCACTTGAAGCGAAATCAGTTCTAGCACGGTAACTATGCATGTACATACATCATGATAGCCTGCCATACACTGGCCATATTCAAGGAACACTGAATCTTTTCTCCTCAGACAATTGATTACACTTTATCTAGGGAATAGTAACACGGAGAAAAAAACGAAATTACTGCCTTTCAAGTAGCATTCCTGACTGGCATTATTAGGAACTGAGCATCTAACGCACACTGATCCAGGAATTATGTTTATCCACACGTGCGCCCCAACACATAAACACACCCACAGAGTGGCTGTGATCCATGACTATGAACTACTTTGGAGTAAGTGCATTTCTGGACTTTCATCTAAAATAGTACCTTTCAGCAGAACCCATACTTAGGAATACTGGCAAACACTGGTGATGAGGTGAATATCTTCAAACCTTCACTGCCCGAGGTTTAATGAACCCTGCAGACCACAGAAGAAATTTTGTCAGATCAACAAGTGCCTGTGCTGGGCCACAATGTAACCTTTCCCTCCCTTGCCAGTCCACTGGAACCACACCTTGAGATCACGTGGTCAGGATAAGAAGCAGAAACTAAGGCTGCCTGTGCACCACAGCGACATCAGGCAGCCTGTTCTGCTTGGTGAGCTCCCTGCGCAAATGACACAGAAGCATGTGGACACTAAAAGCTGTGTGGCACGGTAGCTTACGCTAGCTGTGAAGAATGGAATCACCCGATCCTGATGTGCTCAGTTCACCCTTGTGCTCCTCCCACACGTGCCCCGTGTCCCTAGGACCCAGTTAAAAGAGAAGTCTTCCACACAAGACAGGGCCACCTACCTCCAGCTTCTTCATGCTTGGCTGGCTCTGCTACCATAGCAGCAGACCAGGCAGGAGCTGCCTTAGGAATCTATATGTTCCAGGGTCTGTGATCCCACTGTGACACCACAACCAAGTCTGTCCTGATTGGTAAGACCATGCAAGCACTGCCTCTACAGCCCTCTCCCTCCAGTCTCCAGCCACTTGTGTGACAGTTTCCTGGCAAGATCTCCTGATCTGAGCAATGCTTTTCTCCACCATGTTCCCTCCTCAGATCATTCAAGCTTCAACTGCCTTCACATTTCTATCATGTTCCAAACTACTGCCAATCTGGAATCCACACTTTGGAGGAAAAGAAGGCTTTCACGTGGTGAGTACACCAACCCATCAAGCCCTTTGAAGGTAAATCAGCCAGGAAAACATCCGTTACCTTGGATGAGGCAACTTCCTTCTCAGAACTACATCTCCCATCATCTGGGAGGGGATTCCCTTATGGGGACCCAAAATATCACAGAGAGAGGACCCGAGGCTGTTTTCCACCCTACGGTGTTCCTAACTTGAACAGAACACGCAAACGCACATAATGGCTGCCAAGAGACTCCAGGTGATCACATGAATTCTCTTCCTCTCGACACAGAAATCACTTCACTTTGATCTGAGAAGTACACAGGCACACACACACGCTATAGCCAAGGAATGCTCAGGTTTTTCTAGTCACTGAAATGCTTACCACCTCTCAGGAGAATGGCAGGTTTCAGGAACACCACAACCTATGGAATAAACATGAAACTTGCAGGAAGGCCATTCAATACTACAAAGGTTCTCTGAGGGACATCACAGTACCCCTTTCATTCATGGATCCGAAGACCTAAAGTCAGAGCCTCACAAGGCTGTTCCTCAAGAGACTTTGGGAAGGAACCTCATTTCTACAAATCAGTGATGGCAAACTGAACAACAAATATCCCAAACACACTCACACACACATAATGAATGATATACTAATACTTATCCTGTATGTGAATTTCTTGCATTCTACGGACTTAATTACAACATTCAGCAAGACCAAAAGACATGGAACATCGCACAGCCTTGTTCATTCCATCTATTTCAACAGACTTACAAGGAGACTTCTGCATGCTTATACAGCGGGTACACTCAACGAGTGGGAAATCATTGCTAGTATGACAATTTATGAGAAAAAGGAAAGAAATTAATACATGAAGACACTACAAGTATTGAACAGAGACACAAAGACAGACACACAGAAAGATAAACAGACAGGTAGACAGACAGACAAACACACATACACACACACACACACAAACACGCAGACACCCAGGAGCCCTGACTGTATTCAAAGCATGTCGAATGTTATCTGCAACGGCTGAAATGCTCGCATTATCCTACTAAGTGGACACTTTCAGCACTTGAGAAAGGGTCAAACCCAGAAAAACACGTGAAATGATGTCGGATCCACCAATTTCCTTGGAAGGAAGACATCCGACCACCATTATGCCAAGGAACAACTAAAGCCTAATCCAGAGTCAGTGCCTGCAGCCATCACTTGAATCAAAATCAATTCTAGCAGGGTAACGATGCATGATACCATACGATGGTCATATTCTAGGAAATCGGAATCTTTCCTCCTCAGAGAATTGATTACAGTTGATGTAGGGAATAGCAATGTGGAGAACAACACGAAATTACTGCCTTTCAAGTAGCATTCCTGACTGGCATTATTAGGAACTGAACATCTAAAGGACACTGATCCAGGAAGTAGTTTTAACCACATATACACCATCACACATAAACACACTCCCAGAGTGCCTGTGGTCCATGAATTATAACTATTTTGGAGTAGCTGAATTTCTGGACTTTCATCTAAGAAAAGTACCTTTCAGCAGAACCCATACTTACGAATAGCTGCAAACACTGGTGATGAGGTGAACGTCTTCAAACCTTCACCGCCCGTGCTTTAATGGACTCTTCAGACCAGAGAGGAAATTATGTTAGATCAACAAGTGCCTGTGGTGTGCCTTTAGGTAACCTTTTGCTCCCTTGGCAGTCCACTAGAACCACACCGAGATCACGTATGCAGGATTAGAAGCAGAAAGCATGGCTCCCTCTGCACCACAGCAACGTAGAGGTGTCCTGTTCTGCTTGGTGAGTTCCCTGCACAAATGACACACAGGCCTGTGGACACTAAAAGCTGTGTGGCACGGTAACTTACGCTAGCTGTGAAGAATGGTATCACCTGATTGTGATGTGCTCAGGTCACCCGTTTGCTCCTGCCACACGTGCCTCGTATCCCTAGGGCCCAGTTAAAAGTGAAGTCTTCCACACAATACAGGGACACCTACCTCCACCTCCTTCCTGCTTGGCTGGCTGCGCTGCCATAGCAACAGGCCAGGCAGGAGCTGCCTCAGGATTCTCCCTGTTCCAGGGGCTGTGTTCCCACTGTGACATCACAGCCATGTCTGGTCCTGATTGGTCAGACCACATAAGCACTGCCTCTACGGCCCCTCTCCCAACAGTCTGCAGCCACTTGTGTGCCAGTTTCCTTGGAAAATCTTCTGATCTGGGGAATGCTTTTCTCCACCAGGTTCCCTCCTCAGATCATTCAAGAGTCAACTGCCAGGACATTTCTATCATATTCCAAACTACTCCTAATCTGGACCCCACACTTTGGAGGACAGGAAGACTTTCACGTGGTGAGTACACAAACACCTCAAGCCCTTTGAAGGTAAATCAGTGGGGAAAACTACCTGAGACTTGGATGAGGCAACTTACTTCTCAGAACTACATCTCCAACCATCTAGGAGGGGATTCCCTTACGTGGACCCAAGATATCACAGAGTGAGAACCTGGGGCTGTTTTCCAGCCTACTGTGTTCCTACCTTGAACCTAACACACAAACATACACACTGGCTGCCAACAGCCTCAAGGTGACCCCATGAATTCACTTCCTCTCCACACAGAAATTACTTCACTTTGATCTGAGATATACATAGGCACACACACGCTATAGACTAGGTTTCTCTAGTCAGTGAAATTTTTACCAAGTCTCGGGAGAATGGCAGGTTTCAGAAACACCATAACCTATGGAAGAAGCACGAAACTCTCAGACAGGACCTTCAAATCTGCAAAGGTTCTACGAGGGACATCACAGTACACCTTCCATTCAGGGAACCGAAGACCAACTCAGAGACACAAAAGGCAGTTCCTCAAGTGCCTTGGAGAAGGAATCTAATTTCCATAAATCAGTGATGGCAAACTGAACAACAAATTTCCCACACACATTTACACACACATAATAAGTGATATACTCATACTTATACTGTATGTGAATTTCTTGCATACTATGGAGTTAACTACAGCTTTGAGCAAGACCAGAAGTTATGGAACATCACACAGCCTTGTTCATTCCATCTATTCCAAAGAGTTAATGATAGATTTTGATTCCAAGAGACTTCTGCATGCCTATGCAGCACATACACTCAACGAGTGTCAAATAGTTGCTGGTAGGACAATTTATGAGAAACAGCAAAGAAATTAATACATGAAGATACTATAAATATTAAACACAGACACAAAGACAGACACATACACACAAAGATAAACAGACAGATACACACACACACACACACACACAGACACCCAGGAGCAATGCCTGTATTCAAAGCATGTTGAATGTTATCCCCAATGGATGAAATCCTCGCGTTATCCACTGAATGGACACTTTCAGCCCTTGAGAAGGATCAAACTTAGAAAAACACGTGAAGTGACATCGGTTCCACCAATGTCCTTGGAAGGAAGACCTACTACCACCATTATGCCAAGGAACAACTAAAACCTAATCCAGACTCAGTGCCTGAAGCCATCACTTGAAGCGAAATCAGTTCTAGCACGGTAACTATGCATGTACATACATCATGATAGCCTGCCATACACTGGCCATATTCAAGGAACACTGAATCTTTTCTCCTCAGACAATTGATTACACTTTATCTAGGGAATAGTAACACGGAGAAAAAAACGAAATTACTGCCTTTCAAGTAGCATTCCTGACTGGCATTATTAGGAACTGAGCATATAACGGACACTGATCCAGGAATTATGTTTATCCACACGTGCGCCCCAACACATAAACACACCCACAGAGTGGCTGTGATCCATGACTATGAACTACTTTGGAATAAGTGCATTTCTGGACTTTCATCTAAAATAGTACCTTTCAGCAGAACCCATACTTAGGAATACTGGCAAACACTGGTGATGAGGTGAATATCTTCAAACCTTCACTGCCCGAGGTTTAATGAACCCTGCAGACCACAGAAGAAATTTTGTCAGATCAACAAGTGCCTGTGCTGGGCCACAATGTAACCTTTCCCTCCCTTGCCAGTCCACTGGAACCACACCTTGAGATCACGTGGTCAGGATAAGAAGCAGAAACTAAGGCTGCCTGTGCACCACAGCGACATCAGGCAGCCTGTTCTGCTTGGTGAGCTCCCTGCGCAAATGACACAGAAGCATGTGGACACTAAAAGCTGTGTGGCACGGTAGCTTACGCTAGCTGTGAAGAATGGAATCACCCGATCCTGATGTGCTCAGTTCACCCTTGTGCTCCTCCCACACGTGCCCCATGTCCCTAGGACTCAGTTAAAAGAGAAGTCTTCCACACAAGACAGGGCCACCTACCTCCAGCTTCTTCATGCTTGGCTGGCTCTGCTACCATAGCAGCAGACCAGGCAGGAGCTGCCTTAGGAATCTATATGTTCCAGGGTCTGTGATCCCACTGTGACACCACAACCAAGTCTGTCCTGATTGGTAAGACCATGCAAGCACTGCCTCTACATCCCTCTCCCTCCAGTCTCCAGCCACTTGTGTGCCAGTTTCCTGGCAAGATCTCCTGATCTGAGCAATGCTTTTCTCCACCATGTTCCCTCCTCAGATCATTCAAGCTTCAACTGCCTTCACATTTCTATCATGTTCCAAACTACTGCCAATCTGGAATCCACACTTTGGAGGAAAAGAAGGCTTTCACGTGGTGAGTACACCAACCCATCAAGCCCTTTGAAGGTAAATCAGCCAGGAAAACATCCGTTACCTTGGATGAGGCAACTTCCTTCTCAGAACTACATCTCCCATCATCTGGGAGGGGATTCCCTTATGGGGACCCAAAATATCACAGAGAGAGGACCCGAGGCTGTTTTCCACCCTACGGTGTTCCTAACTTGAACAGAACACGCAAACGCACATAATGGCTGCCAAGAGACTCCAGGTGATCACATGAATTCTCTTCCTCTCGACACAGAAATCACTTCACTTTGATCTGAGAAGTACACAGGCACACACACACGCTATAGCCAAGGAATGCTCAGGTTTTTCTAGTCACTGAAATGCTTACCACCTCTCAGGAGAATGGCAGGTTTCAGGAACACCACAACCTATGGAATAAACATGAAACTTGCAGGAAGGCCATTCAATACTACAAAGGTTCTCTGAGGGACATCACAGTACCCCTTTCATTCATGGATCCGAAGACCTAAAGTCAGAGCCTCACAAGGCTGTTCCTCAAGAGACTTTGGGAAGGAACCTCATTTCTACAAATCAGTGATGGCAAACTGAACAACAAATATCCCAAACACACTCACACACACATAATGAATGATATACTAATACTTATCCTGTATGTGAATTTCTTGCATTCTACGGACTTAATTACAACATTCAGCAAGACCAAAAGACATGGAACATCGCACAGCCTTGTTCATTCCATCTATTTCAACAGACTTACAAGGAGACTTCTGCATGCTTATACAGCGGGTACACTCAACGAGTGGGAAATCATTGCTAGTATGACAATTTATGAGAAAAAGGAAAGAAATTAATACATGAAGACACTACAAGTATTGAACAGAGACACAAAGACAGACACACAGAAAGATAAACAGACAGGTAGACAGACAGACAAACACACATACACACACACACACACAAACACGCAGACACCCAGGAGCCCTGACTGTATTCAAAGCATGTCGAATGTTATCTGCAACGGCTGAAATGCTCGCATTATCCTACTAAGTGGACACTTTCAGCACTTGAGAAAGGGTCAAACCCAGAAAAACACGTGAAATGATGTCGGATCCACCAATTTCCTTGGAAGGAAGACATCCGACCACCATTATGCCAAGGAACAACTAAAGCCTAATCCAGAGTCAGTGCCTGCAGCCATCACTTGAATCAAAATCAATTCTAGCAGGGTAACGATGCATGATACCATACGATGGTCATATTCTAGGAAATCGGAATCTTTCCTCCTCAGAGAATTGATTACAGTTGATGTAGGGAATAGCAATGTGGAGAACAACACGAAATTACTGCCTTTCAAGTAGCATTCCTGACTGGCATTATTAGGAACTGAACATCTAAAGGACACTGATCCAGGAAGTAGTTTTAACCACATATACACCATCACACATAAACACACTCCCAGAGTGCCTGTGGTCCATGAATTATAACTATTTTGGAGTAGCTGAATTTCTGGACTTTCATCTAAGAAAAGTACCTTTCAGCAGAACCCATACTTACGAATAGCTGCAAACACTGGTGATGAGGTGAACGTCTTCAAACCTTCACCGCCCGTGCTTTAATGGACTCTTCAGACCAGAGAGGAAATTATGTTAGTTCAACAAGTGCCTGTGGTGTGCCTTTAGGTAACCTTTTGCTCCCTTGGCAGTCCACTAGAACCACACCGAGATCACGTATTCAGGATTAGAAGCAGAAAGCATGGCTCCCTCTGCACCACAGCAACGTAGAGGTGTCCTGTTCTGCTTGGTGAGTTCCCTGCACAAATGACACACAGGCCTGTGGACACTAAAAGCTGTGTGGCACGGTAACTTACGCTAGCTGTGAAGAATGGTATCACCTGATTGTGATGTGCTCAGGTCACCCGTTTGCTCCTGCCACACATGCCTCGTATCCCTAGGGCCCAGTTAAAAGTGAAGTCTTCCACACAATACAGGGACACCTACCTCCACCTCCTTCCTGCTTGGCTGGCTGCGCTGCCATAGCAACAGGCCAGGCAGGAGCTGCCTCAGGATTCTCCCTGTTCCAGGGGCTGTGTTCCCACTGTGACATCACAGCCATGTCTGGTCCTGATTGGTCAGACCACATAAGCACTGCCTCTACGGCCCCTCTCCCAACAGTCTGCAGCCACTTGTGTGCCAGTTTCCTTGGAAAATCTTCTGATCTGGGGAATGCTTTTCTCCACCAGGTTCCCTCCTCAGATCATTCAAGAGTCAACTGCCAGGACATTTCTATCATATTCCAAACTACTCCTAATCTGGACCCCACACTTTGGAGGACAGGAAGACTTTCACGTGGTGAGTACACAAACACCTCAAGCCCTTTGAAGGTAAATCAGTGGGGAAAACTACCTGAGACTTGGATGAGGCAACTTACTTCTCAGAACTACATCTCCAACCATCTAGGAGGGGATTCCCTTACGTGGACCCAAGATATCACAGAGTGAGAACCTGGGGCTGTTTTCCAGCGTACTGTCTTCCTACCTTGAACCTAACACACAAACATACACACTGGCTGCCAACAGCCTCAAGGTGACCCCATGAATTCACTTCCTCTCCACACAGAAATTACTTCACTTTGATCTGAGATATACATAGGCACACACACGCTATAGACTAGGTTTCTCTAGTCAGTGAAATTTTTACCAAGTCTCGGGAGAATGGCAGGTTTCAGAAACACCATAACCTATGGAAGAAGCACGAAACTCTCAGACAGGACCTTCAAATCTGCAAAGGTTCTACGAGGGACATCACAGTACACCTTCCATTCAGGGAACCGAAGACCAACTCAGAGACACAAAAGGCAGTTCCTCAAGTGCCTTGGAGAAGGAATCTAATTTCCATAAATCAGTGATGGCAAACTGAACAACAAATTTCCCACACACATTCACACACACATAATAAGTGATATACTCATACTTATACTGTATGTGAATTTCTTGCATACTATGGAGTTAACTACAGCTTTGAGCAAGACCAGAAGTTATGGAACATCACACAGCCTTGTTCATTCCATCTATTCCAAAGAGTTAATGATAGATTTTGATTCCAAGAGACTTCTGCATGCCTATGCAGCACATACACTCAACGAGTGTCAAATAGTTGCTGGTAGGACAATTTATGAGAAACAGCAAAGAAATTAATACATGAAGATACTATAAATATTAAACACAGACACAAAGACAGACACATACACACAAAGATAAACAGACAGATACACACACACACACACACACACACACACACACACACACAGACACACACAGACACCCAGGAGCAATGCCTGTATTCAAAGCATGTTGAATGTTATCCCCAATGGATGAAATCCTCGCGTTATCCACTGAATGGACACTTTCAGCCCTTGAGAAGGATCAAACTTAGAAAAACACGTGAAGTGACATCGGTTCCACCAATGTCCTTGGAAGGAAGACCTACTACCACCATTATGCCAAGGAACAACTAAAACCTAATCCAGACTCAGTGCCTGAAGCCATCACTTGAAGCGAAATCAGTTCTAGCACGGTAACTATGCATGTACATACATCATGATAGCCTGCCATACACTGGCCATATTCAAGGAACACTGAATCTTTTCTCCTCAGACAATTGATTACACTTTATCTAGGGAATAGTAACACGGAGAAAAAAACGAAATTACTGCCTTTCAAGTAGCATTCCTGACTGGCATTATTAGGAACTGAGCATCTAACGCACACTGATCCAGGAATTATGTTTATCCACACGTGCGCCCCAACACATAAACACACCCACAGAGTGGCTGTGATCCATGACTATGAACTACTTTGGAGTAAGTGCATTTCTGGACTTTCATCTAAAATAGTACCTTTCAGCAGAACCCATACTTAGGAATACTGGCAAACACTGGTGATGAGGTGAATATCTTCAAACCTTCACTGCCCGAGGTTTAATGAACCCTGCAGACCACAGAAGAAATTTTGTCAGATCAACAAGTGCCTGTGCTGGGCCACAATGTAACCTTTCCCTCCCTTGCCAGTCCACTGGAACCACACCTTGAGATCACGTGGTCAGGATAAGAAGCAGAAACTAAGGCTGCCTGTGCACCACAGCGACATCAGGCAGCCTGTTCTGCTTGGTGAGCTCCCTGCGCAAATGACACAGAAGCATGTGGACACTAAAAGCTGTGTGGCACGGTAGCTTACGCTAGCTGTGAAGAATGGAATCACCCGATCCTGATGTGCTCAGTTCACCCTTGTGCTCCTCCCACACGTGCCCCGTGTCCCTAGGACCCAGTTAAAAGAGAAGTCTTCCTCACAAGACAGGGCCACCTACCTCCAGCTTCTTCATGCTTGGCTGGCTCTGCTACCATAGCAGCAGACCAGGCAGGATCTGCCTTAGGAATCTATATGTTCCAGGGTCTGTGATCCCACTGTGACACCACAACCAAGTCTGTCCTGATTGGTAAGACCATGCAAGCACTGCCTCTACAGCCCTCTCCCTCTAGTCTCCAGCCACTTGTGTGACAGTTTCCTGGCAAGATCTCCTGATCTGAGCAATGCTTTTCTCCACCATGTTCCCTCCTCAGATCATTCAAGCTTCAACTGCCTTCACATTTCTATCATGTTCCAAACTACTGCCAATCTGGAATCCACACTTTGGAGGATAAGAAGGCTTTCACGTGGTGAGTACACCAACCCATCAAGCCCTTTGAAGGTAAATCAGCCAGGAAAACATCCGTTACCTTGGATGAGGCAACTTCCTTCTCAGAACTACATCTCCCATCATCTGGGAGGGGATTCCCTTATGGGGACCCAAAATATCACAGAGAGAGGACCCGAGGCTGTTTTCCACCCTACGGTGTTCCTAACTTGAACAGAACACGCAAACGCACATAATGGCTGCCAAGAGACTCCAGGTGATCACATGAATTCTCTTCCTCTCGACACAGAAATCACTTCACTTTGATCTGAGAAGTACACAGGCACACACACACGCTATAGCCAAGGAATGCTCAGGTTTTTCTAGTCACTGAAATGCTTACCACCTCTCAGGAGAATGGCAGGTTTCAGGAACACCACAACCTATGGAATAAACATGAAACTTGCAGGAAGGCCATTCAATACTACAAAGGTTCTCTGAGGGACATCACAGTACCCCTTTCATTCATGGATCCGAAGACCTAAAGTCAGAGCCTCACAAGGCTGTTCCTCAAGAGACTTTGGGAAGGAACCTCATTTCTACAAATCAGTGATGGCAAACTGAACAACAAATATCCCAAACACACTCACACACACATAATGAATGATATACTAATACTTATCCTGTATGTGAATTTCTTGCATTCTACGGACTTAATTACAACATTCAGCAAGACCAAAAGACATGGAACATCGCACAGCCTTGTTCATTCCATCTATTTCAACAGACTTACAAGGAGACTTCTGCATGCTTATACAGCGGGTACACTCAACGAGTGGGAAATCATTGCTAGTATGACAATTTATGAGAAAAAGGAAAGAAATTAATACATGAAGACACTACAAGTATTGAACAGAGACACAAAGACAGACACACAGAAAGATAAACAGACAGGTAGACAGACAGACAAACACACATACACACACACACACACAAACACGCAGACACCCAGGAGCCCTGACTGTATTCAAAGCATGTCGAATGTTATCTGCAACGGCTGAAATGCTCGCATTATCCTACTAAGTGGACACTTTCAGCACTTGAGAAAGGGTCAAACCCAGAAAAACACGTGAAATGATGTCGGATCCACCAATTTCCTTGGAAGGAAGACATCCGACCACCATTATGCCAAGGAACAACTAAAGCCTAATCCAGAGTCAGTGCCTGCAGCCATCACTTGAATCAAAATCAATTCTAGCAGGGTAACGATGCATGATACCATACGATGGTCATATTCTAGGAAATCGGAATCTTTCCTCCTCAGAGAATTGATTACAGTTGATGTAGGGAATAGCAATGTGGAGAACAACACGAAATTACTGCCTTTCAAGTAGCATTCCTGACTGGCATTATTAGGAACTGAACATCTAAAGGACACTGATCCAGGAAGTAGTTTTAACCACATATACACCATCACACATAAACACACTCCCAGAGTGCCTGTGGTCCATGAATTATAACTATTTTGGAGTAGCTGAATTTCTGGACTTTCATCTAAGAAAAGTACCTTTCAGCAGAACCCATACTTACGAATAGCTGCAAACACTGGTGATGAGGTGAACGTCTTCAAACCTTCACCGCCCGTGCTTTAATGGACTCTTCAGACCAGAGAGGAAATTATGTTAGTTCAACAAGTGCCTGTGGTGTGCCTTTAGGTAACCTTTTGCTCCCTTGGCAGTCCACTAGAACCACACCGAGATCACGTATTCAGGATTAGAAGCAGAAAGCATGGCTCCCTCTGCACCACAGCAACGTAGAGGTGTCCTGTTCTGCTTGGTGAGTTCCCTGCACAAATGACACACAGGCCTGTGGACACTAAAAGCTGTGTGGCACGGTAACTTACGCTAGTTGTGAAGAATGGTATCACCTGATTGTGATGTGCTCAGGTCACCCGTTTGCTCCTGCCACACATGCCTCGTATCCCTAGGGCCCAGTTAAAAGTGAAGTCTTCCACACAATACAGGGACACCTACCTCCACCTCCTTCCTGCTTGGCTGGCTGCGCTGCCATAGCAACAGGCCAGGCAGGAGCTGCCTCAGGATTCTCCCTGTTCCAGGGGCTGTGTTCCCACTGTGACATCACAGCCATGTCTGGTCCTGATTGGTCAGACCACATAAGCACTGCCTCTACGGCCCCTCTCCCAACAGTCTGCAGCCACTTGTGTGCCAGTTTCCTTGGAAAATCTTCTGATCTGGGGAATGCTTTTCTCCACCAGGTTCCCTCCTCAGATCATTCAAGAGTCAACTGCCAGGACATTTCTATCATATTCCAAACTACTCCTAATCTGGACCCCACACTTTGGAGGACAGGAAGACTTTCACGTGGTGAGTACACAAACACCTCAAGCCCTTTGAAGGTAAATCAGTGGGGAAAACTACCTGAGACTTGGATGAGGCAACTTACTTCTCAGAACTACATCTCCAACCATCTAGGAGGGGATTCCCTTACGTGGACCCAAGATATCACAGAGTGAGAACCTGGGGCTGTTTTCCAGCCTACTGTCTTCCTACCTTGAACCTAACACACAAACATACACACTGGCTGCCAACAGCCTCAAGGTGACCCCATGAATTCACTTCCTCTCCACACAGAAATTACTTCACTTTGATCTGAGATATACATAGGCACACACACGCTATAGACTAGGTTTCTCTAGTCAGTGAAATTTTTACCAAGTCTCGGGAGAATGGCAGGTTTCAGAAACACCATAACCTATGGAAGAAGCACGAAACTCTCAGACAGGACCTTCAAATCTGCAAAGGTTCTACGAGGGACATCACAGTACACCTTCCATTCAGGGAACCGAAGACCAACTCAGAGACACAAAAGGCAGTTCCTCAAGTGCCTTGGAGAAGGAATCTAATTTCCATAAATCAGTGATGGCAAACTGAACAACAAATTTCCCACACACATTCACACACACATAATAAGTGATATACTCATACTTATACTGTATGTGAATTTCTTGCATACTATGGAGTTAACTACAGCTTTGAGCAAGACCAGAAGTTATGGAACATCACACAGCCTTGTTCATTCCATCTATTCCAAAGAGTTAATGATAGATTTTGATTCCAAGAGACTTCTGCATGCCTATGCAGCACATACACTCAACGAGTGTCAAATAGTTGCTGGTAGGACAATTTATGAGAAACAGCAAAGAAATTAATACATGAAGATACTATAAATATTAAACACAGACACAAAGACAGACACATACACACAAAGATAAACAGACAGATACACACACACACACACACACACACACACACACACACACACACACAGACACACACAGACACCCAGGAGCAATGCCTGTATTCAAAGCATGTTGAATGTTATCCCCAATGGATGAAATCCTCGCGTTATCCACTGAATGGACACTTTCAGCCCTTGAGAAGGATCAAACTTAGAAAAACACGTGAAGTGACATCGGTTCCACCAATGTCCTTGGAAGGAAGACCTACTACCACCATTATGCCAAGGAACAACTAAAACCTAATCCAGACTCAGTGCCTGAAGCCATCACTTGAAGCGAAATCAGTTCTAGCACGGTAACTATGCATGTACATACATCATGATAGCCTGCCATACACTGGCCATATTCAAGGAACACTGAATCTTTTCTCCTCAGACAATTGATTACACTTTATCTAGGGAATAGTAACACGGAGAAAAAAACGAAATTACTGCCTTTCAAGTAGCATTCCTGACTGGCATTATTAGGAACTGAGCATCTAACGCACACTGATCCAGGAATTATGTTTATCCACACGTGCGCCCCAACACATAAACACACCCACAGAGTGGCTGTGATCCATGACTATGAACTACTTTGGAGTAAGTGCATTTCTGGACTTTCATCTAAAATAGTACCTTTCAGCAGAACCCATACTTAGGAATACTGGCAAACACTGGTGATGAGGTGAATATCTTCAAACCTTCACTGCCCGAGGTTTAATGAACCCTGCAGACCACAGAAGAAATTTTGTCAGATCAACAAGTGCCTGTGCTGGGCCACAATGTAACCTTTCCCTCCCTTGCCAGTCCACTGGAACCACACCTTGAGATCACGTGGTCAGGATAAGAAGCAGAAACTAAGGCTGCCTGTGCACCACAGCGACATCAGGCAGCCTGTTCTGCTTGGTGAGCTCCCTGCGCAAATGACACAGAAGCATGTGGACACTAAAAGCTGTGTGGCACGGTAGCTTACGCTAGCTGTGAAGAATGGAATCACCCGATCCTGATGTGCTCAGTTCACCCTTGTGCTCCTCCCACACGTGCCCCGTGTCCCTAGGACCCAGTTAAAAGAGAAGTCTTCCTCACAAGACAGGGCCACCTACCTCCAGCTTCTTCATGCTTGGCTGGCTCTGCTACCATAGCAGCAGACCAGGCAGGAGCTGCCTTAGGAATCTATATGTTCCAGGGTCTGTGATCCCACTGTGACACCACAACCAAGTCTGTCCTGATTGGTAAGACCATGCAAGCACTGCCTCTACAGCCCTCTCCCTCCAGTCTCCAGCCACTTGTGTGACAGTTTCCTGGCAAGATCTCCTGATCTGAGCAATGCTTTTCTCCACCATGTTCCCTCCTCAGATCATTCAAGCTTCAACTGCCTTCACATTTCTATCATGTTCCAAACTACTGCCAATCTGGAATCCACACTTTGGAGGAAAAGAAGGCTTTCACGTGGTGAGTACACCAACCCATCAAGCCCTTTGAAGGTAAATCAGCCAGGAAAACATCCGTTACCTTGGATGAGGCAACTTCCTTCTCAGAACTACATCTCCCATCATCTGGGAGGGGATTCCCTTATGGGGACCCAAAATATCACAGAGAGAGGACCCGAGGCTGTTTTCCACCCTACGGTGTTCCTAACTTGAACAGAACACGCAAACGCACATAATGGCTGCCAAGAGACTCCAGGTGATCACATGAATTCTCTTCCTCTCGACACAGAAATCACTTCACTTTGATCTGAGAAGTACACAGGCACACACACACGCTATAGCCAAGGAATGCTCAGGTTTTTCTAGTCACTGAAATGCTTACCACCTCTCAGGAGAATGGCAGGTTTCAGGAACACCACAACCTATGGAATAAACATGAAACTTGCAGGAAGGCCATTCAATACTACAAAGGTTCTCTGAGGGACATCACAGTACCCCTTTCATTCATGGATCCGAAGACCTAAAGTCAGAGCCTCACAAGGCTGTTCCTCAAGAGACTTTGGGAAGGAACCTCATTTCTACAAATCAGTGATGGCAAACTGAACAACAAATATCCCAAACACACTCACACACACATAATGACTGATATACTAATACTTATCCTGTATGTGAATTTCTTGCATTCTACGGACTTAATTACAACATTCAGCAAGACCAAAAGACATGGAACATCGCACAGCCTTGTTCATTCCATCTATTTCAACAGACTTACAAGGAGACTTCTGCATGCTTATACAGCGGGTACACTCAACGAGTGGGAAATCATTGCTAGTATGACAATTTATGAGAAAAAGGAAAGAAATTAATACATGAAGACACTACAAGTATTGAACAGAGACACAAAGACAGACACACAGAAAGATAAACAGACAGGTAGACAGACAGACAAACACACATACACACACACACACACAAACACGCAGACACCCAGGAGCCCTGACTGTATTCAAAGCATGTCGAATGTTATCTGCAACGGCTGAAATGCTCGCATTATCCTACTAAGTGGACACTTTCAGCACTTGAGAAAGGGTCAAACCCAGAAAAACACGTGAAATGATGTCGGATCCACCAATTTCCTTGGAAGGAAGACATCCTACCACCATTATGCCAAGGAACAACTAAAGCCTAATCCAGAGTCAGTGCCTGCAGCCATCACTTGAATCAAAATCAATTCTAGCAGGGTAACGATGCATGATACCACACGATGGTCATATTCTAGGAAATCGGAATCTTTCCTCCTCAGAGAATTGATTACAGTTGATGTAGGGAATAGCAATGTGGAGAACAACACGAAATTACTGCCTTTCAAGTAGCATTCCTGACTGGCATTATTAGGAACTGAACATCTAAAGGACACTGATCCAGGAAGTAGTTTTAACCACATATACACCATCACACATAAACACACTCCCAGAGTGCCTGTGGTCCATGAATTATAACTATTTTGGAGTAGCTGAATTTCTGGACTTTCATCTAAGAAAAGTACCTTTCAGCAGAACCCATACTTACGAATAGCTGCAAACACTGGTGATGAGGTGAACGTCTTCAAACCTTCACCGCCCGTGCTTTAATGGACTCTTCAGACCAGAGAGGAAATTATGTTAGATCAACAAGTGCCTGTGGTGTGCCTTTAGGTAACCTTTTGCTCCCTTGGCAGTCCACTAGAACCACACCGAGATCACGTATGCAGGATTAGAAGCAGAAAGCATGGCTCCCTCTGCACCACAGCAACGTAGAGGTGTCCTGTTCTGCTTGGTGAGTTCCCTGCACAAATGACACACAGGCCTGTGGACACTAAAAGCTGTGTGGCACGGTAACTTACGCTAGCTGTGAAGAATGGTATCACCTGATTGTGATGTGCTCAGGTCACCCGTTTGCTCCTGCCACACGTGCCTCGTATCCCTAGGGCCCAGTTAAAAGTGAAGTCTTCCACACAATACAGGGACACCTACCTCCACCTCCTTCCTGCTTGGCTGGCTGCGCTGCCATAGCAACAGGCCAGGCAGGAGCTGCCTCAGGATTCTCCCTGTTCCAGGGGCTGTGTTCCCACTGTGACATCACAGCCATGTCTGGTCCTGATTGGTCAGACCACATAAGCACTGCCTCTACGGCCCCTCTCCCAACAGTCTGCAGCCACTTGTGTGCCAGTTTCCTTGGAAAATCTTCTGATCTGGGGAATGCTTTTCTCCACCAGGTTCCCTCCTCAGATCATTCAAGAGTCAACTGCCAGGACATTTCTATCATATTCCAAACTACTCCTAATCTGGACCCCACACTTTGGAGGACAGGAAGACTTTCACGTGGTGAGTACACAAACACCTCAAGCCCTTTGAAGGTAAATCAGTGGGGAAAACTACCTGAGACTTGGATGAGGCAACTTACTTCTCAGAACTACATCTCCAACCATCTAGGAGGGGATTCCCTTACGTGGACCCAAGATATCACAGAGTGAGAACCTGGGGCTGTTTTCCAGCCTACTGTGTTCCTACCTTGAACCTAACACACAAACATACACACTGGCTGCCAACAGCCTCAAGGTGACCCCATGAATTCACTTCCTCTCCACACAGAAATTACTTCACTTTGATCTGAGATATACATAGGCACACACACGCTATAGACTAGGTTTCTCTAGTCAGTGAAATTTTTACCAAGTCTCGGGAGAATGGCAGGTTTCAGAAACACCATAACCTATGGAAGAAGCACGAAACTCTCAGGCAGGACCTTCAAATCTGCAAAGGTTCTACGAGGGACATCACAGTACACCTTCCATTCAGGGAACCGAAGACCAACTCAGAGACACAAAAGGCAGTTCCTCAAGTGCCTTGGAGAAGGAATCTAATTTCCATAAATCAGTGATGGCAAACTGAACAACAAATTTCCCACACACATTCACACACACATAATAAGTGATATACTCATACTTATACTGTATGTGAATTTCTTGCATACTATGGAGTTAACTACAGCTTTGAGCAAGACCAGAAGTTATGGAACATCACACAGCCTTGTTCATTCCATCTATTCCAAAGAGTTAATGATAGATTTTGATTCCAAGAGACTTCTGCAAGCCTATGCAGCACATACACTCAACGAGTGTCAAATAGTTGCTGGTAGGACAATTTATGAGAAACAGCAAAGAAATTAATACATGAAGATACTATAAATATTAAACACAGACACAAAGACAGACACATACACACAAAGATAAACAGACAGATACACACACACACACACACACACACACACACACACACAGACACACACAGACACCCAGGAGCAATGCCTGTATTCAAAGCATGTTGAATGTTATCCCCAATGGATGAAATCCTCGCGTTATCCACTGAATGGACACTTTCAGCCCTTGAGAAGGATCAAACTTAGAAAAACACGTGAAGTGACATCGGTTCCACCAATGTCCTTGGAAGGAAGACCTACTACCACCATTATGCCAAGGAACAACTAAAACCTAATCCAGACTCAGTGCCTGAAGCCATCACTTGAAGCGAAATCAGTTCTAGCACGGTAACTATGCATGTACATACATCATGATAGCCTGCCATACACTGGCCATATTCAAGGAACACTGAATCTTTTCTCCTCAGACAATTGATTACACTTTATCTAGGGAATAGTAACACGGAGAAAAAAACGAAATTACTGCCTTTCAAGTAGCATTCCTGACTGGCATTATTAGGAACTGAGCATCTAACGGACACTGATCCAGGAATTATGTTTATCCGCACGTGCGCCCCAACACATAAACACACCCACAGAGTGGCTGTGATCCATGACTATGAACTACTTTGGAGTAAGTGCATTTCTGGACTTTCATCTAAAATAGTACCTTTCAGCAGAACCCATACTTAGGAATACTGGCAAACACTGGTGATGAGGTGAATATCTTCAAACCTTCACTGCCCGAGGTTTAATGAACCCTGCAGACCACAGAAGAAATTTTGTCAGATCAACAAGTGCCTGTGCTGGGCCACAATGTAACCTTTCCCTCCCTTGCCAGTCCACTGGAACCACACCTTGAGATCACGTGGTCAGGATAAGAAGCAGAAACTAAGGCTGCCTGTGCACCACAGCGACATCAGGCAGCCTGTTCTGCTTGGTGAGCTCCCTGCGCAAATGACACAGAAGCCTGTGGACACTAAAAGCTGTGTGGCACGGTAGCTTACGCTAGCTGTGAAGAATGGAATCACCCGATCCTGATGTGCTCAGTTCACCCTTGTGCTCCTCCCACACGTGCCCCGTGTCCCTAGGACCCAGTTAAAAGAGAAGTCTTCCACACAAGACAGGGCCACCTACCTCCAGCTTCTTCATGCTTGGCTGGCTCTGCTACCATAGCAGCAGACCAGGCAGGAGCTGCCTTAGGAATCTATATGTTCCAGGGTCTGTGATCCCACTGTGACACCACAACCAAGTCTGTCCTGATTGGTAAGACCATGCAAGCACTGCCTCTACATCCCTCTCCCTCCAGTCTCCAGCCACTTGTGTGCCAGTTTCCTGGCAAGATCTCCTGATCTGAGCAATGCTTTTCTCCACCATGTTCCCTCCTCAGATCATTCAAGCTTCAACTGCCTTCACATTTCTATCATGTTCCAAACTACTGCCAATCTGGAATCCACACTTTGGAGGAAAAGAAGGCTTTCACGTGGTGAGTACACCAACCCATCAAGCCCTTTGAAGGTAAATCAGCCAGGAAAACATCCGTTACCTTGGATGAGGCAACTTCCTTCTCAGAACTACATCTCCCATCATCTGGGAGGGGATTCCCTTATGGGGACCCAAAATATCACAGAGAGAGGACCCGAGGCTGTTTTCCATCCTACGGTGTTCCTAACTTGAACAGAACACGCAAACGCACATAATGGCTGCCAAGAGACTCCAGGTGATCACATGAATTCTCTTCCTCTCGACACAGAAATCACTTCACTTTGATCTGAGAAGTACACAGGCACACACACACGCTATAGCCAAGGAATGCTCAGGTTTTTCTAGTCACTGAAATGCTTACCACCTCTCAGGAGAATGGCAGGTTTCAGGAACACCACAACCTATGGAATAAACATGAAACTTTCAGGAAGGCCATTCAATACTACAAAGGTTCTCTGAGGGACATCACAGTACCCCTTTCATTCATGGATCCGAAGACCTAAAGTCAGAGCCTCACAAGGCTGTTCCTCAAGAGACTTTGGGAAGGAACCTCATTTCTACAAATCAGTGATGGCAAACTGAACAACAAATATCCCAAACACACTCACACACACATAATGAATGATATACTAATACTTATCCTGTATGTGAATTTCTTGCATTCTACGGACTTAATTACAACATTCAGCAAGACCAAAAGACATGGAACATTGCACAGCCTTGTTCATTCCATCTATTTCAACAGACTTACAAGGAGACTTCTGCATGCTTATACAGCGGGTACACTCAACGAGTGGGAAATCATTGCTAGTATGACAATTTATGAGAAAAAGGAAAGAAATTAATACATGAAGACACTACAAGTATTGAACAGAGACACAAAGACAGACACACAGAAAGATAAACAGACAGGTAGACAGACAGACAAACACACATACACACACACACACACAAACACGCAGACACCCAGGAGCCCTGACTGTATTCAAAGCCTGTGGAATGTTATCTGCAACGGCTGAAATGCTCGCATTATCCTACTAAGTGGACACTTTCAGCACTTGAGAAAGGGTCAAACCCAGAAAAACACGTGAAATGATGTCGGATCCACCAATTTCCTTGGAAGGAAGACATCCTACCACCATTATGCCAAGGAACAACTAAAGCCTAATCCAGAGTCAGTGCCTGCAGCCATCACTTGAATCAAAATCAATTCTAGCAGGGTAACGATGCATGATACCACACGATGGTCATATTCTAGGAAATCGGAATCTTTCCTCCTCAGAGAATTGATTACAGTTGATGTAGGGAATAGCAATGTGGAGAACAACACGAAATTACTGCCTTTCAAGTAGCATTCCTGACTGGCATTATTAGGAACTGAACATCTAAAGGACACTGATCCAGGAAGTAGTTTTAACCACATATACACCATCACACATAAACACACTCCCAGAGTGCCTGTGGTCCATGAATTATAACTATTTTGGAGTAGCTGAATTTCTGGACTTTCATCTAAGAAAAGTACCTTTCAGCAGAACCCATACTTACGAATAGCTGCAAACACTGGTGATGAGGTGAACGTCTTCAAACCTTCACCGCCCGTGCTTTAATGGACTCTTCAGACCAGAGAGGAAATTATGTTAGTTCAACAAGTGCCTGTGGTGTGCCTTTAGGTAACCTTTTGCTCCCTTGGCAGTCCACTAGAACCACACCGAGATCACGTATTCAGGATTAGAAGCAGAAAGCATGGCTCCCTCTGCACCACAGCAACGTAGAGGTGTCCTGTTCTGCTTGGTGAGTTCCCTGCACAAATGACACACAGGCCTGTGGACACTAAAAGCTGTGTGGCACGGTAACTTACGCTAGCTGTGAAGAATGGTATCACCTGATTGTGATGTGCTCAGGTCACCCGTTTGCTCCTGCCACACATGCCTCGTATCCCTAGGGCCCAGTTAAAAGTGAAGTCTTCCACACAATACAGGGACACCTACCTCCACCTCCTTCCTGCTTGGCTGGCTGCGCTGCCATAGCAACAGGCCAGGCAGGAGCTGCCTCAGGATTCTCCCTGTTCCAGGGGCTGTGTTCCCACTGTGACATCACAGCCATGTCTGGTCCTGATTGGTCAGACCACATAAGCACTGCCTCTACGGCCCCTCTCCCAACAGTCTGCAGCCACTTGTGTGCCAGTTTCCTTGGAAAATCTTCTGATCTGGGGAATGCTTTTCTCCACCAGGTTCCCTCCTCAGATCATTCAAGAGTCAACTGCCAGGACATTTCTATCATATTCCAAACTACTCCTAATCTGGACCCCACACTTTGGAGGACAGGAAGACTTTCACGTGGTGAGTACACAAACACCTCAAGCCCTTTGAAGGTAAATCAGTGGGGAAAACTACCTGAGACTTGGATGAGGCAACTTACTTCTCAGAACTACATCTCCAACCATCTAGGAGGGGATTCCCTTACGTGGACCCAAGATATCACAGAGTGAGAACCTGGGGCTGTTTTCCAGCCTACTGTGTTCCTACCTTGAACCTAACACACAAACATACACACTGGCTGCCAACAGCCTCAAGGTGACCCCATGAATTCACTTCCTCTCCACACAGAAATTACTTCACTTTGATCTGAGATATACATAGGCACACACACGCTATAGACTAGGTTTCTCTAGTCAGTGAAATTTTTACCAAGTCTCGGGAGAATGGCAGGTTTCAGAAACACCATAACCTATGGAAGAAGCACGAAACTCTCAGACAGGACCTTCAAATCTGCAAAGGTTCTACGAGGGACATCACAGTACACCTTCCATTCAGGGAACCGAAGACCAACTCAGAGACACAAAAGGCAGTTCCTCAAGTGCCTTGGAGAAGGAATCTAATTTCCATAAATCAGTGATGGCAAACTGAACAACAAATTTCCCACACACATTCACACACACATAATAAGTGATATACTCATACTTATACTGTATGTGAATTTCTTGCATACTATGGAGTTAACTACAGCTTTGAGCAAGACCAGAAGTTATGGAACATCACACAGCCTTGTTCATTCCATCTATTCCAAAGAGTTAATGATAGATTTTGATTCCAAGAGACTTCTGCATGCCTATGCAGCACATACACTCAACGAGTGTCAAATAGTTGCTGGTAGGACAATTTATGAGAAACAGCAAAGAAATTAATACATGAAGATACTATAAATATTAAACACAGACACAAAGACAGACACATACACACAAAGATAAACAGACAGATACACACACACACACACACACACACACACACACACACAGACACACACAGACACCCAGGAGCAATGCCTGTATTCAAAGCATGTTGAATGTTATCCCCAATGGATGAAATCCTCGCGTTATCCACTGAATGGACACTTTCAGCCCTTGAGAAGGATCAAACTTAGAAAAACACGTGAAGTGACATCGGTTCCACCAATGTCCTTGGAAGGAAGACCTACTACCACCATTATGCCAAGGAACAACTAAAACCTAATCCAGACTCAGTGCCTGAAGCCATCACTTGAAGCGAAATCAGTTCTAGCACGGTAACTATGCATGTACATACATCATGATAGCCTGCCATACACTGGCCATATTCAAGGAACACTGAATCTTTTCTCCTCAGACAATTGATTACACTTTATCTAGGGAATAGTAACACGGAGAAAAAAACGAAATTACTGCCTTTCAAGTAGCATTCCTGACTGGCATTATTAGGAACTGAGCATCTAACGCACACTGATCCAGGAATTATGTTTATCCACACGTGCGCCCCAACACATAAACACACCCACAGAGTGGCTGTGATCCATGACTATGAACTACTTTGGAGTAAGTGCATTTCTGGACTTTCATCTAAAATAGTACCTTTCAGCAGAACCCATACTTAGGAATACTGGCAAACACTGGTGATGAGGTGAATATCTTCAAACCTTCACTGCCCGAGGTTTAATGAACCCTGCAGACCACAGAAGAAATTTTGTCAGATCAACAAGTGCCTGTGCTGGGCCACAATGTAACCTTTCCCTCCCTTGCCAGTCCACTGGAACCACACCTTGAGATCACGTGGTCAGGATAAGAAGCAGAAACTAAGGCTGCCTGTGCACCACAGCGACATCAGGCAGCCTGTTCTGCTTGGTGAGCTCCCTGCGCAAATGACACAGAAGCATGTGGACACTAAAAGCTGTGTGGCACGGTAGCTTACGCTAGCTGTGAAGAATGGAATCACCCGATCCTGATGTGCTCAGTTCACCCTTGTGCTCCTCCCACACGTGCCCCGTGTCCCTAGGACCCAGTTAAAAGAGAAGTCTTCCACACAAGACAGGGCCACCTACCTCCAGCTTCTTCATGCTTGGCTGGCTCTGCTACCATAGCAGCAGACCAGGCAGGAGCTGCCTTAGGAATCTATATGTTCCAGGGTCTGTGATCCCACTGTGACACCACAACCAAGTCTGTCCTGATTGGTAAGACCATGCAAGCACTGCCTCTACAGCCCTCTCCCTCCAGTCTCCAGCCACTTGTGTGACAGTTTCCTGGCAAGATCTCCTGATCTGAGCAATGCTTTTCTCCACCATGTTCCCTCCTCAGATCATTCAAGCTTCAACTGCCTTCACATTTCTATCATGTTCCAAACTACTGCCAATCTGGAATCCACACTTTGGAGGAAAAGAAGGCTTTCACGTGGTGAGTACACCAACCCATCAAGCCCTTTGAAGGTAAATCAGCCAGGAAAACATCCGTTACCTTGGATGAGGCAACTTCCTTCTCAGAACTACATCTCCCATCATCTGGGAGGGGATTCCCTTATGGGGACCCAAAATATCACAGAGAGAGGACCCGAGGCTGTTTTCCACCCTACGGTGTTCCTAACTTGAACAGAACACGCAAACGCACATAATGGCTGCCAAGAGACTCCAGGTGATCACATGAATTCTCTTCCTCTCGACACAGAAATCACTTCACTTTGATCTGAGAAGTACACAGGCACACACACACGCTATAGCCAAGGAATGCTCAGGTTTTTCTAGTCACTGAAATGCTTACCACCTCTCAGGAGAATGGCAGGTTTCAGGAACACCACAACCTATGGAATAAACATGAAACTTGCAGGAAGGCCATTCAATACTACAAAGGTTCTCTGAGGGACATCACAGTACCCCTTTCATTCATGGATCCGAAGACCTAAAGTCAGAGCCTCACAAGGCTGTTCCTCAAGAGACTTTGGGAAGGAACCTCATTTCTACAAATCAGTGATGGCAAACTGAACAACAAATATCCCAAACACACTCACACACACATAATGAATGATATACTAATACTTATCCTGTATGTGAATTTCTTGCATTCTACGGACTTAATTACAACATTCAGCAAGACCAAAAGACATGGAACATTGCACAGCCTTGTTCATTCCATCTATTTCAACAGACTTACAAGGAGACTTCTGCATGCTTATACAGCGGGTACACTCAACGAGTGGGAAATCATTGCTAGTATGACAATTTATGAGAAAAAGGAAAGAAATTAATACATGAAGACACTACAAGTATTGAACAGAGACACAAAGACAGACACACAGAAAGATAAACAGACAGGTAGACAGACAGACAAACACACATACACACACACACACACAAACACGCAGACACCCAGGAGCCCTGACTGTATTCAAAGCATGTCGAATGTTATCTGCAACGGCTGAAATGCTCGCATTATCCTACTAAGTGGACACTTTCAGCACTTGAGAAAGGGTCAAACCCAGAAAAACACGTGAAATGATGTCGGATCCACCAATTTCCTTGGAAGGAAGACATCCTACCACCATTATGCCAAGGAACAACTAAAGCCTAATCCAGAGTCAGTGCCTGCAGCCATCACTTGAATCAAAATCAATTCTAGCAGGGTAACGATGCATGATACCACACGATGGTCATATTCTAGGAAATCGGAATCTTTCCTCCTCAGAGAATTGATTACAGTTGATGTAGGGAATAGCAATGTGGAGAACAACACGAAATTACTGCCTTTCAAGTAGCATTCCTGACTGGCATTATTAGGAACTGAACATCTAAAGGACACTGATCCAGGAAGTAGTTTTAACCACATATACACCATCACACATAAACACACTCCCAGAGTGCCTGTGGTCCATGAATTATAACTATTTTGGAGTAGCTGAATTTCTGGACTTTCATCTAAGAAAAGTACCTTTCAGCAGAACCCATACTTACGAATAGCTGCAAACACTGGTGATGAGGTGAACGTCTTCAAACCTTCACCGCCCGTGCTTTAATGGACTCTTCAGACCAGAGAGGAAATTATGTTAGATCAACAAGTGCCTGTGGTGTGCCTTTAGGTAACCTTTTGCTCCCTTGGCAGTCCACTAGAACCACACCGAGATCACGTATGCAGGATTAGAAGCAGAAAGCATGGCTCCCTCTGCACCACAGCAACGTAGAGGTGTCCTGTTCTGCTTGGTGAGTTCCCTGCACAAATGACACACAGGCCTGTGGACACTAAAAGCTGTGTGGCACGGTAACTTACGCTAGCTGTGAAGAATGGTATCACCTGATTGTGATGTGCTCAGGTCACCCGATTGCTCCTGCCACACGTGCCTCGTATCCCTAGGGCCCAGTTAAAAGTGAAGTCTTCCACACAATACAGGGACACCTACCTCCACCTCCTTCCTGCTTGGCTGGCTGCGCTGCCATAGCAACAGGCCAGGCAGGAGCTGCCTCAGGATTCTCCCTGTTCCAGGGGCTGTGTTCCCACTGTGACATCACAGCCATGTCTGGTCCTGATTGGTCAGACCACATAAGCACTGCCTCTACGGCCCCTCTCCCAACAGTCTGCAGCCACTTCTGTGCCAGTTTCCTTGGAAAATCTTCTGATCTGGGGAATGCTTTTCTCCACCAGGTTCCCTCCTCAGATCATTCAAGAGTCAACTGCCAGGACATTTCTATCATATTCCAAACTACTCCTAATCTGGACCCCACACTTTGGAGGACAGGAAGACTTTCACGTGGTGAGTACACAAACACCTCAAGCCCTTTGAAGGTAAATCAGTGGGGAAAACTACCTGAGACTTGGATGAGGCAACTTACTTCTCAGAACTACATCTCCAACCATCTAGGAGGGGATTCCCTTACGTGGACCCAAGATATCACAGAGTGAGAACCTGGGGCTGTTTTCCAGCCTACTGTGTTCCTACCTTGAACCTAACACACAAACATACACACTGGCTGCCAACAGCCTCAAGGTGACCCCATGAATTCACTTCCTCTCCACACAGAAATTACTTCACTTTGATCTGAGATATACATAGGCACACACACGCTATAGACTAGGTTTCTCTAGTCAGTGAAATTTTTACCAAGTCTCGGGAGAATGGCAGGTTTCAGAAACACCATAACCTATGGAAGAAGCACGAAACTCTCAGACAGGACCTTCAAATCTGCAAAGGTTCTACGAGGGACATCACAGTACACCTTCCATTCAGGGAACCGAAGACCAACTCAGAGACACAAAAGGCAGTTCCTCAAGTGCCTTGGAGAAGGAATCTAATTTCCATAAATCAGTGATGGCAAACTGAACAACAAATTTCCCACACACATTCACACACACATAATAAGTGATATACTCATACTTATACTGTATGTGAATTTCTTGCATACTATGGAGTTAACTACAGCTTTGAGCAAGACCAGAAGTTATGGAACATCACACAGCCTTGTTCATTCCATCTATTCCAAAGAGTTAATGATAGATTTTGATTCCAAGAGACTTCTGCATGCCTATGCAGCACATACACTCAACGAGTGTCAAATAGTTGCTGGTAGGACAATTTATGAGAAACAGCAAAGAAATTAATACATGAAGATACTATAAATATTAAACACAGACACAAAGACAGACACATACACACAAAGATAAACAGACAGATACACACACACACATACACACACACACACACACACACACACACAGACACACACAGACACCCAGGAGCAATGCCTGTATTCAAAGCATGTTGAATGTTATCCCCAATGGATGAAATCCTCGCGTTATCCACTGAATGGACACTTTCAGCCCTTGAGAAGGATCAAACTTAGAAAAACACGTGAAGTGACATCGGTTCCACCAATGTCCTTGGAAGGAAGACCTACTACCACCATTATGCCAAGGAACAACTAAAACCTAATCCAGACTCAGTGCCTGAAGCCATCACTTGAAGCGAAATCAGTTCTAGCACGGTAACTATGCATGTACATACATCATGATAGCCTGCCATACACTGGCCATATTCAAGGAACACTGAATCTTTTCTCCTCAGACAATTGATTACACTTTATCTAGGGAATAGTAACACGGAGAAAAAAACGAAATTACTGCCTTTCAAGTAGCATTCCTGACTGGCATTATTAGGAACTGAGCATCTAACGCACACTGATCCAGGAATTATGTTTATCCACACGTGCGCCCCAACACATAAACACACCCACAGAGTGGCTGTGATCCATGACTATGAACTACTTTGGAGTAAGTGCATTTCTGGACTTTCATCTAAAATAGTACCTTTCAGCAGAACCCATACTTAGGAATACTGGCAAACACTGGTGATGAGGTGAATATCTTCAAACCTTCACTGCCCGAGGTTTAATGAACCCTGCAGACCACAGAAGAAATTTTGTCAGATCAACAAGTGCCTGTGCTGGGCCACAATGTAACCTTTCCCTCCCTTGCCAGTCCACTGGAACCACACCTTGAGATCACGTGGTCAGGATAAGAAGCAGAAACTAAGGCTGCCTGTGCACCACAGCGACATCAGGCAGCCTGTTCTGCTTGGTGAGCTCCCTGCGCAAATGACACAGAAGCATGTGGACACTAAAAGCTGTGTGGCACGGTAGCTTACGCTAGCTGTGAAGAATGGAATCACCCGATCCTGATGTGCTCAGTTCACCCTTGTGCTCCTCCCACACGTGCCCCGTGTCCCTAGGACCCAGTTAAAAGAGAAGTCTTCCACACAAGACAGGGCCACCTACCTCCAGCTTCTTCATGCTTGGCTGGCTCTGCTACCATAGCAGCAGACCAGGCAGGAGCTGCCTTAGGAATCTATATGTTCCAGGGTCTGTGATCCCACTGTGACACCACAACCAAGTCTGTCCTGATTGGTAAGACCATGCAAGCACTGCCTCTACATCCCTCTCCCTCCAGTCTCCAGCCACTTGTGTGACAGTTTCCTGGCAAGATCTCCTGATCTGAGCAATGCTTTTCTCCACCATGTTCCCTCCTCAGATCATTCAAGCTTCAACTGCCTTCACATTTCTATCATGTTCCAAACTACTGCCAATCTGGAATCCACACTTTGGAGGAAAAGAAGGCTTTCACGTGGTGAGTACACCAACCCATCAAGCCCTTTGAAGGTAAATCAGCCAGGAAAACATCCGTTACCTTGGATGAGGCAACTTCCTTCTCAGAACTACATCTCCCATCATCTGGGAGGGGATTCCCTTATGGGGACCCAAAATATCACAGAGAGAGGACCCGAGGCTGTTTTCCACCCTACGGTGTTCCTAACTTGAACAGAACACGCAAACGCACATAATGGCTGCCAAGAGACTCCAGGTGATCACATGAATTCTCTTCCTCTCGACACAGAAATTACTTCACTTTGATCTGAGAAGTACACAGGCACACACACACGCTATAGCCAAGGAATGCTCAGGTTTTTCTAGTCACTGAAATGCTTACCACCTCTCAGGAGAATAGCAGGTTTCAGGAACACCACAACCTATGGAATAAACATGAAACTTGCAGGAAGGCCATTCAATACTACAAAGGTTCTCTGAGGGACATCACAGTACCCCTTTCATTCATGGATCCGAAGACCTAAAGTCAGAGCCTCACAAGGCTGTTCCTCAAGAGACTTTGGGAAGGAACCTCATTTCTACAAATCAGTGATGGCAAACTGAACAACAAATATCCCAAACACACTCACACACACATAATGAATGATATACTAATACTTATCCTGTATGTGAATTTCTTGCATTCTACGGACTTAATTACAACATTCAGCAAGACCAAAAGACATGGAACATCGCACAGCCTTGTTCATTCCATCTATTTCAACAGACTTACAAGGAGACTTCTGCATGCTTATACAGCGGGTACACTCAACGAGTGGGAAATCATTGCTAGTATGACAATTTATGAGAAAAAGGAAAGAAATTAATACATGAAGACACTACAAGTATTGAACAGAGACACAAAGACAGACACACAGAAAGATAAACAGACAGGTAGACAGACAGACAAACACACATACACACACACACACACAAACACGCAGACACCCAGGAGCCCTGACTGTATTCAAAGCATGTCGAATGTTATCTGCAACGGCTGAAATGCTCGCATTATCCTACTAAGTGGACACTTTCAGCACTTGAGAAAGGGTCAAACCCAGAAAAACACGTGAAATGATGTCGGATCCACCAATTTCCTTGGAAGGAAGACATCCGACCACCATTATGCCAAGGAACAACTAAAGCCTAATCCAGAGTCAGTGCCTGCAGCCATCACTTGAATCAAAATCAATTCTAGCAGGGTAACGATGCATGATACCATACGATGGTCATATTCTAGGAAATCGGAATCTTTCCTCCTCAGAGAATTGATTACAGTTGATGTAGGGAATAGCAATGTGGAGAACAACACGAAATTACTGCCTTTCAAGTAGCATTCCTGACTGGCATTATTAGGAACTGAACATCTAAAGGACACTGATCCAGGAAGTAGTTTTAACCACATATACACCATCACACATAAACACACTCCCAGAGTGCCTGTGGTCCATGAATTATAACTATTTTGGAGTAGCTGAATTTCTGGACTTTCATCTAAAAAAAGTACCTTTCAGCAGAACCCATACTTACGAATAGCTGCAAACACTGGTGATGAGGTGAACGTCTTCAAACCTTCACCGCCCGTGCTTTAATGGACTCTTCAGACCAGAGAGGAAATTATGTTAGATCAACAAGTGCCTGTGGTGTGCCTTTAGGTAACCTTTTGCTCCCTTGGCAGTCCACTAGAACCACACCGAGATCACGTATTCAGGATTAGAAGCAGAAAGCATGGCTCCCTCTGCACCACAGCAACGTAGAGGTGTCCTCTTCTGCTTGGTGAGTTCCCTGCACAAATGACACACAGGCCTGTGGACACTAAAAGCTGTGTGGCACGGTAACTTACGCTAGCTGTGAAGAATGGTATCACCTGATTGTGATGTGCTCAGGTCACCCGTTTGCTCCTGCCACACGTGCCTCGTATCCCTAGGGCCCAGTTAAAAGTGAAGTCTTCCACACAATACAGGGACACCTACCTCCACCTCCTTCCTGCTTGGCTGGCTGCGCTGCCATAGCAACAGGCCAGGCAGGAGCTGCCTCAGGATTCTCCCTGTTCCAGGGGCTGTGTTCCCACTGTGACATCACAGCCATGTCTGGTCCTGATTGGTCAGACCACATAAGCACTGCCTCTACGGCCCCTCTCCCAACAGTCTGCAGCCACTTGTGTGCCAGTTTCCTTGGAAAATCTTCTGATCTGGGGAATGCTTTTCTCCACCAGGTTCCCTCCTCAGATCATTCAAGAGTCAACTGCCAGGACATTTCTATCATATTCCAAACTACTCCTAATCTGGACCCCACACTTTGGAGGACAGGAAGACTTTCACGTGGTGAGTACACAAACACCTCAAGCCCTTTGAAGGTAAATCAGTGGGGAAAACTACCTGAGACTTGGATGAGGCAACTTACTTCCCAGAACTACATCTCCAACCATCTAGGAGGGGATTCCCTTACGTGGACCCAAGATATCACAGAGTGAGAACCTGGGGCTGTTTTCCAGCCTACTGTGTTCCTACCTTGAACCTAACACACAAACATACACACTGGCTGCCAACAGCCTCAAGGTGACCCCATGAATTCACTTCCTCTCCACACAGAAATTACTTCACTTTGATCTGAGATATACATAGGCACACACACGCTATAGACTAGGTTTCTCTAGTCAGTGAAATTTTTACCAAGTCTCGGGAGAATGGCAGGTTTCAGAAACACCATAACCTATGGAAGAAGCACGAAACTCTCAGACAGGACCTTCAAATCTGCAAAGGTTCTACGAGGGACATCACAGTACACCTTCCATTCAGGGAACCGAAGACCAACTCAGAGACACAAAAGGCAGTTCCTCAAGTGCCTTGGAGAAGGAATCTAATTTCCATAAATCAGTGATGGCAAACTGAACAACAAATTTCCCACACACATTCACACACACATAATAAGTGATATACTCATACTTATACTGTATGTGAATTTCTTGCATACTATGGAGTTAACTACAGCTTTGAGCAAGACCAGAAGTTATGGAACATCACACAGCCTTGTTCATTCCATCTATTCCAAAGAGTTAATGATAGATTTTGATTCCAAGAGACTTCTGCATGCCTATGCAGCACATATACTCAACGAGTGTCAAATAGTTGCTGGTAGGACAATTTATGAGAAACAGCAAAGAAATTAATACATGAAGATACTATAAATATTAAACACAGACACAAAGACAGACACATACACACAAAGATAAACAGACAGATACACACACACACACACACACACACACACACACACACAGACACACACAGACACCCAGGAGCAATGCCTGTATTCAAAGCATGTTGAATGTTATCCCCAATGGATGAAATCCTCGCGTTATCCACTGAATGGACACTTTCAGCCCTTGAGAAGGATCAAACTTAGAAAAACACGTGAAGTGACATCGGTTCCACCAATGTCCTTGGAAGGAAGACCTACTACCACCATTATGCCAAGGAACAACTAAAACCTAATCCAGACTCAGTGCCTGAAGCCATCACTTGAAGCGAAATCAGTTCTAGCACGGTAACTATGCATGTACATACATCATGATAGCCTGCCATACACTGGCCATATTCAAGGAACACTGAATCTTTTCTCCTCAGACAATTGATTACACTTTATCTAGGGAATAGTAACACGGAGAAAAAAACGAAATTACTGCCTTTCAAGTAGCATTCCTGACTGGCATTATTAGGAACTGAGCATCTAACGGACACTGATCCAGGAATTATGTTTATCCACACGTGCGCCCCAACACATAAACACACCCACAGAGTGGCTGTGATCCATGACTATGAACTACTTTGGAGTAAGTGCATTTCTGGACTTTCATCTAAAATAGTACCTTTCAGCAGAACCCATACTTAGGAATACTGGCAAACACTGGTGATGAGGTGAATATCTTCAAACCTTCACTGCCCGAGGTTTAATGAACCCTGCAGACCACAGAAGAAATTTTGTCAGATCAACAAGTGCCTGTGCTGGGCCACAATGTAACCTTACCCTCCCTTGCCAGTCCACTGGAACCACACCTTGAGATCACGTGGTCAGGATAAGAAGCAGAAACTAAGGCTGCCTGTGCACCACAGCGACATCAGGCAGCCTGTTCTGCTTGGTGAGCTCCCTGCGCAAATGACACAGAAGCATGTGGACACTAAAAGCTGTGTGGCACGGTAGCTTACGCTAGCTGTGAAGAATGGAATCACCCGATCCTGATGTGCTCAGTTCACCCTTGTGCTCCTCCCACACGTGCCCCGTGTCCCTAGGACCCAGTTAAAAGAGAAGTCTTCCACACAAGACAGGGCCACCTACCTCCAGCTTCTTCATGCTTGGCTGGCTCTGCTACCATAGCAGCAGACCAGGCAGGAGCTGCCTTAGGAATCTATATGTTCCAGGGTCTGTGATCCCACTGTGACACCACAACCAAGTCTGTCCTGATTGGTAAGACCATGCAAGCACTGCCTCTACATCCCTCTCCCTCCAGTCTCCAGCCACTTGTGTGCCAGTTTCCTGGCAAGATCTCCTGATCTGAGCAATGCTTTTCTCCACCATGTTCCCTCCTCAGATCATTCAGGCTTCAACTGCCTTCACATTTCTATCATGTTCCAAACTACTGCCAATCTGGAATCCACACTTTGGAGGAAAAGAAGGCTTTCACGTGGTGAGTACACCAACCCATCAAGCCCTTTGAAGGTAAATCAGCCAGGAAAACATCCGTTACCTTGGATGAGGCAACTTCCTTCTCAGAACTACATCTCCCATCATCTGGGAGGGGATTCCCTTATGGGGACCCAAAATATCACAGAGAGAGGACCCGAGGCTGTTTTCCACCCTACGGTGTTCCTAACTTGAACAGAACACGCAAACGCACATAATGGCTGCCAAGAGACTCCAGGTGATCACATGAATTCTCTTCCTCTCGACACAGAAATCACTTCACTTTGATCTGAGAAGTACACAGGCACACACACACACTATAGCCAAGGAATGCTCAGGTTTTTCTAGTCACTGAAATGCTTACCACCTCTCAGGAGAATGGCAGGTTTCAGGAACACCACAACCTATGGAATAAACATGAAACTTGCAGGAAGGCCATTCAATACTACAAAGGTTCTCTGAGGGACATCACAGTACCCCTTTCATTCATGGATCCGAAGACCTAAAGTCAGAGCCTCACAAGGCTGTTCCTCAAGAGACTTTGGGAAGGAACCTCATTTCTACAAATCAGTGATGGCAAACTGAACAACAAATATCCCAAACACACTCACACACACATAATGAATGATATACTAATACTTATCCTGTATGTGAATTTCTTGCATTCTACGGACTTAATTACAACATTCAGCAAGACCAAAAGACATGGAACATCGCACAGCCTTGTTCATTCCATCTATTTCAACAGACTTACAAGGAGACTTCTGCATGCTTATACAGCGGGTACACTCAACGAGTGGGAAATCATTGCTAGTATGACAATTTATGAGAAAAAGGAAAGAAATTAATACATGAAGACACTACAAGTATTGAACAGAGACACAAAGACAGACACACAGAAAGATAAACAGACAGGTAGACAGACAGACAAACACACATACACACACACACACACAAACACGCAGACACCCAGGAGCCCTGACTGTATTCAAAGCATGTCGAATGTTATCTGCAAAGGCTGAAATGCTCGCATTATCCTACTAAGTGGACACTTTCAGCACTTGAGAAAGGGTCAAACCCAGAAAAACACGTGAAATGATGTCGGATCCACCAATTTCCTTGGAAGGAAGACATCCTACCACCATTATGCCAAGGAACAACTAAAGCCTAATCCAGAGTCAGTGCCTGCAGCCATCACTTGAATCAAAATCAATTCTAGCAGGGTAACGATGCATGATACCATACGATGGTCATATTCTAGGAAATCGGAATCTTTCCTCCTCAGAGAATTGATTACAGTTGATGTAGGGAATAGCAATGTGGAGAACAACACGAAATTACTGCCTTTCAAGTAGCATTCCTGACTGGCATTATTAGGAACTGAACATCTAAAGGACACTGATCCAGGAAGTAGTTTTAACCACATATACACCATCACACATAAACACACTCCCAGAGTGCCTGTGGTCCATGAATTATAACTATTTTGGAGTAGCTGAATTTCTGGACTTTCATCTAAGAAAAGTACCTTTCAGCAGAACCCATACTTACGAATAGCTGCAAACACTGGTGATGAGGTGAACGTCTTCAAACCTTCACCGCCCGTGCTTTAATGGACTCTTCAGACCAGAGAGGAAATTATGTTAGATCAACAAGTGCCTGTGGTGTGCCTTTAGGTAACCTTTTGCTCCCTTGGCAGTCCACTAGAACCACACCGAGATCACGTATGCAGGATTAGAAGCAGAAAGCATGGCTCCCTCTGCACCACAGCAACGTAGAGGTGTCCTGTTCTGCTTGGTGAGTTCCCTGCACAAATGACACACAGGCCTGTGGACACTAAAAGCTGTGTGGCACGGTAACTTACGCTAGGTGTGAAGAATGGTATCACCTGATTGTGATGTGCTCAGGTCACCCGTTTGCTCCTGCCACACGTGCCTCGTATCCCTAGGGCCCAGTTAAAAGTGAAGTCTTCCACACAATACAGGGACACCTACCTCCACCTCCTTCCTGCTTGGCTGGCTGCGCTGCCATAGCAACAGGCCAGGCAGGAGCTGCCTCAGGATTCTCCCTGTTCCAGGGGCTGTGTTCCCACTGTGACATCACAGCCATGTCTGGTCCTGATTGGTCAGACCACATAAGCACTGCCTCTACGGCCCCTCTCCCAACAGTCTGCAGCCACTTGTGTGCCAGTTTCCTTGGAAAATCTTCTGATCTGGGGAATGCTTTTCTCCACCAGGTTCCCTCCTCAGATCATTCAAGAGTCAACTGCCAGGACATTTCTATCATATTCCAAACTACTCCTAATCTGGACCCCACACTTTGGAGGACAGGAAGACTTTCACGTGGTGAGTACACAAACACCTCAAGCCCTTTGAAGGTAAATCAGTGGGGAAAACTACCTGAGACTTGGATGAGGCAACTTACTTCTCAGAACTACATCTCCAACCATCTAGGAGGGGATTCCCTTACGTGGACCCAAGATATCACAGAGTGAGAACCTGGGGCTGTTTTCCAGCCTACTGTGTTCCTACCTTGAACCTAACACACAAACATACACACTGGCTGCCAACAGCCTCAAGGTGACCCCATGAATTCACTTCCTCTCCACACAGAAATTACTTCACTTTGATCTGAGATATACATAGGCACACACACGCTATAGACTAGGTTTCTCTAGTCAGTGAAATTTTTACCAAGTCTCGGGAGAATGGCAGGTTTCAGAAACACCATAACCTATGGAAGAAGCACGAAACTCTCAGACAGGACCTTCAAATCTGCAAAGGTTCTACGAGGGACATCACAGTACACCTTCCATTCAGGGAACCGAAGACCAACTCAGAGACACAAAAGGCAGTTCCTCAAGTGCCTTGGAGAAGGAATCTAATTTCCATAAATCAGTGATGGCAAACTGAACAACAAATTTCCCACACACATTCACACACACATAATAAGTGATATACTCATACTTATACTGTATGTGAATTTCTTGCATACTATGGAGTTAACTACAGCTTTGAGCAAGACCAGAAGTTATGGAACATCACACAGCCTTGTTCATTCCATCTATTCCAAAGAGTTAATGATAGATTTTGATTCCAAGAGACTTCTGCATGCCTATGCAGCACATATACTCAACGAGTGTCAAATAGTTGCTGGTAGGACAATTTATGAGAAACAGCAAAGAAATTAATACATGAAGATACTATAAATATTAAACACAGACACAAAGACAGACACATACACACAAAGATAAACAGACAGATACACACACACACACACACACACACACACACACACACAGACACACACAGACACCCAGGAGCAATGCCTGTATTCAAAGCATGTTGAATGTTATCCCCAATGGATGAAATCCTCGCGTTATCCACTGAATGGACACTTTCAGCCCTTGAGAAGGATCAAACTTAGAAAAACACGTGAAGTGACATCGGTTCCACCAATGTCCTTGGAAGGAAGACCTACTACCACCATTATGCCAAGGAACAACTAAAACCTAATCCAGACTCAGTGCCTGAAGCCATCACTTGAAGCGAAATCAGTTCTAGCACGGTAACTATGCATGTACATACATCATGATAGCCTGCCATACACTGGCCATATTCAAGGAACACTGAATCTTTTCTCCTCAGACAATTGATTACACTTTATCTAGGGAATAGTAACACGGAGAAAAAAACGAAATTACTGCCTTTCAAGTAGCATTCCTGACTGGCATTATTAGGAACTGAGCATCTAACGGACACTGATCCAGGAATTATGTTTATCCGCACGTGCGCCCCAACACATAAACACACCCACAGAGTGGCTGTGATCCATGACTATGAACTACTTTGGAGTAAGTGCATTTCTGGACTTTCATCTAAAATAGTACCTTTCAGCAGAACCCATACTTAGGAATACTGGCAAACACTGGTGATGAGGTGAATATCTTCAAACCTTCACTGCCCGAGGTTTAATGAACCCTGCAGACCACAGAAGAAATTTTGTCAGATCAACAAGTGCCTGTGCTGGGCCACAATGTAACCTTACCCTCCCTTGCCAGTCCACTGGAACCACACCTTGAGATCACGTGGTCAGGATAAGAAGCAGAAACTAAGGCTGCCTGTGCACCACAGCGACATCAGGCAGCCTGTTCTGCTTGGTGAGCTCCCTGCGCAAATGACACAGAAGCATGTGGACACTAAAAGCTGTGTGGCACGGTAGCTTACGCTAGCTGTGAAGAATGGAATCACCCGATCCTGATGTGCTCAGTTCACCCTTGTGCTCCTCCCACACGTGCCCCGTGTCCCTAGGACCCAGTTAAAAGAGAAGTCTTCCACACAAGACAGGGCCACCTACCTCCAGCTTCTTCATGCTTGGCTGGCTCTGCTACCATAGCAGCAGACCAGGCAGGAGCTGCCTTAGGAATCTATATGTTCCAGGGTCTGTGATCCCACTGTGACACCACAACCAAGTCTGTCCTGATTGGTAAGACCATGCAAGCACTGCCTCTACATCCCTCTCCCTCCAGTCTCCAGCCACTTGTGTGCCAGTTTCCTGGCAAGATCTCCTGATCTGAGCAATGCTTTTCTCCACCATGTTCCCTCCTCAGATCATTCAGGCTTCAACTGCCTTCACATTTCTATCATGTTCCAAACTACTGCCAATCTGGAATCCACACTTTGGAGGAAAAGAAGGCTTTCACGTGGTGAGTACACCAACCCATCAAGCCCTTTGAAGGTAAATCAGCCAGGAAAACATCCGTTACCTTGGATGAGGCAACTTCCTTCTCAGAACTACATCTCCCATCATCTGGGAGGGGATTCCCTTATGGGGACCCAAAATATCACAGAGAGAGGACCCGAGGCTGTTTTCCACCCTACGGTGTTCCTAACTTGAACAGAACACGCAAACGCACATAATGGCTGCCAAGAGACTCCAGGTGATCACATGAATTCTCTTCCTCTCGACACAGAAATCACTTCACTTTGATCTGAGAAGTACACAGGCACACACACACACTATAGCCAAGGAATGCTCAGGTTTTTCTAGTCACTGAAATGCTTACCACCTCTCAGGAGAATGGCAGGTTTCAGGAACACCACAACCTATGGAATAAACATGAAACTTGCAGGAAGGCCATTCAATACTACAAAGGTTCTCTGAGGGACATCACAGTACCCCTTTCATTCATGGATCCGAAGACCTAAAGTCAGAGCCTCACAAGGCTGTTCCTCAAGAGACTTTGGGAAGGAACCTCATTTCTACAAATCAGTGATGGCAAACTGAACAACAAATATCCCAAACACACTCACACACACATAATGAATGATATACTAATACTTATCCTGTATGTGAATTTCTTGCATTCTACGGACTTAATTACAACATTCAGCAAGACCAAAAGACATGGAACATCGCACAGCCTTGTTCATTCCATCTATTTCAACAGACTTACAAGGAGACTTCTGCATGCTTATACAGCGGGTACACTCAACGAGTGGGAAATCATTGCTAGTATGACAATTTATGAGAAAAAGGAAAGAAATTAATACATGAAGACACTACAAGTATTGAACAGAGACACAAAGACAGACACACAGAAAGATAAACAGACAGGTAGACAGACAGACAAACACACATACACACACACACACACAAACACGCAGACACCCAGGAGCCCTGACTGTATTCAAAGCATGTCGAATGTTATCTGCAAAGGCTGAAATGCTCGCATTATCCTACTAAGTGGACACTTTCAGCACTTGAGAAAGGGTCAAACCCAGAAAAACACGTGAAATGATGTCGGATCCACCAATTTCCTTGGAAGGAAGACATCCTACCACCATTATGCCAAGGAACAACTAAAGCCTAATCCAGAGTCAGTGCCTGCAGCCATCACTTGAATCAAAATCAATTCTAGCAGGGTAACGATGCATGATACCATACGATGGTCATATTCTAGGAAATCGGAATCTTTCCTCCTCAGAGAATTGATTACAGTTGATGTAGGGAATAGCAATGTGGAGAACAACACGAAATTACTGCCTTTCAAGTAGCATTCCTGACTGGCATTATTAGGAACTGAACATCTAAAGGACACTGATCCAGGAAGTAGTTTTAACCACATATACACCATCACACATAAACACACTCCCAGAGTGCCTGTGGTCCATGAATTATAACTATTTTGGAGTAGCTGAATTTCTGGACTTTCATCTAAGAAAAGTACCTTTCAGCAGAACCCATACTTACGAATAGCTGCAAACACTGGTGATGAGGTGAACGTCTTCAAACCTTCACCGCCCGTGCTTTAATGGACTCTTCAGACCAGAGAGGAAATTATGTTAGATCAACAAGTGCCTGTGGTGTGCCTTTAGGTAACCTTTTGCTCCCTTGGCAGTCCACTAGAACCACACCGAGATCACGTATGCAGGATTAGAAGCAGAAAGCATGGCTCCCTCTGCACCACAGCAACGTAGAGGTGTCCTGTTCTGCTTGGTGAGTTCCCTGCACAAATGACACACAGGCCTGTGGACACTAAAAGCTGTGTGGCACGGTAACTTACGCTAGGTGTGAAGAATGGTATCACCTGATTGTGATGTGCTCAGGTCACCCGTTTGCTCCTGCCACACGTGCCTCGTATCCCTAGGGCCCAGTTAAAAGTGAAGTCTTCCACACAATACAGGGACACCTACCTCCACCTCCTTCCTGCTTGGCTGGCTGCGCTGCCATAGCAACAGGCCAGGCAGGAGCTGCCTCAGGATTCTCCCTGTTCCAGGGGCTGTGTTCCCACTGTGACATCACAGCCATGTCTGGTCCTGATTGGTCAGACCACATAAGCACTGCCTCTACGGCCCCTCTCCCAACAGTCTGCAGCCACTTGTGTGCCAGTTTCCTTGGAAAATCTTCTGATCTGGGGAATGCTTTTCTCCACCAGGTTCCCTCCTCAGATCATTCAAGAGTCAACTGCCAGGACATTTCTATCATATTCCAAACTACTCCTAATCTGGACCCCACACTTTGGAGGACAGGAAGACTTTCACGTGGTGAGTACACAAACACCTCAAGCCCTTTGAAGGTAAATCAGTGGGGAAAACTACCTGAGACTTGGATGAGGCAACTTACTTCTCAGAACTACATCTCCAACCATCTAGGAGGGGATTCCCTTACGTGGACCCAAGATATCACAGAGTGAGAACCTGGGGCTGTTTTCCAGCCTACTGTGTTCCTACCTTGAACCTAACACACAAACATACACACTGGCTGCCAACAGCCTCAAGGTGACCCCATGAATTCACTTCCTCTCCACACAGAAATTACTTCACTTTGATCTGAGATATACATAGGCACACACACGCTATAGACTAGGTTTCTCTAGTCAGTGAAATTTTTACCAAGTCTCGGGAGAATGGCAGGTTTCAGAAACACCATAACCTATGGAAGAAGCACGAAACTCTCAGACAGGACCTTCAAATCTGCAAAGGTTCTACGAGGGACATCACAGTACACCTTCCATTCAGGGAACCGAAGACCAACTCAGAGACACAAAAGGCAGTTCCTCAAGTGCCTTGGAGAAGGAATCTAATTTCCATAAATCAGTGATGGCAAACTGAACAACAAATTTCCCACAAACATTCACACACACATAATAAGTGATATACTCATACTTATACTGTATGTGAATTTCTTGCATACTATGGAGTTAACTACAGCTTTGAGCAAGACCAGAAGTTATGGAACATCACACAGCCTTGTTCATTCCATCTATTCCAAAGAGTTAATGATAGATTTTGATTCCAAGAGACTTCTGCATGCCTATGCAGCACATACACTCAACGAGTGTCAAATAGTTGCTGGTAGGACAATTTATGAGAAACAGCAAAGAAATTAATACATGAAGATACTATAAATATTAAACACAGACACAAAGACAGACACATACACACAAAGATAAACAGACAGATACACACACACACACACACACACACACACACACACACACAGACACACACAGACACCCAGGAGCAATGCCTGTATTCAAAGCATGTTGAATGTTATCCCCAATGGATGAAATCCTCGCGTTATCCACTGAATGGACACTTTCAGCCCTTGAGAAGGATCAAACTTAGAAAAACACGTGAAGTGACATCGGTTCCACCAATGTCCTTGGAAGGAAGACCTACTACCACCATTATGCCAAGGAACAACTAAAACCTAATCCAGACTCAGTGCCTGAAGCCATCACTTGAAGCGAAATCAGTTCTAGCACGGTAACTATGCATGTACATACATCATGATAGCCTGCCATACACTGGCCATATTCAAGGAACACTGAATCTTTTCTCCTCAGACAATTGATTACACTTTATCTAGGGAATAGTAACACGGAGAAAAAAACGAAATTACTGCCTTTCAAGTAGCATTCCTGACTGGCATTATTAGGAACTGAGCATCTAACGGACACTGATCCAGGAATTATGTTTATCCGCACGTGCGCCCCAACACATAAACACACCCACAGAGTGGCTGTGATCCATGACTATGAACTACTTTGGAGTAAGTGCATTTCTGGACTTTCATCTAAAATAGTACCTTTCAGCAGAACCCATACTTAGGAATACTGGCAAACACTGGTGATGAGGTGAATATCTTCAAACCTTCACTGCCCGAGGTTTAATGAACCCTGCAGACCACAGAAGAAATTTTGTCAGATCAACAAGTGCCTGTGCTGGGCCACAATGTAACCTTTCCCTCCCTTGCCAGTCCACTGGAACCACACCTTGAGATCACGTGGTCAGGATAAGAAGCAGAAACTAAGGCTGCCTGTGCACCACAGCGACATCAGGCAGCCTGTTCTGCTTGGTGAGCTCCCTGCGCAAATGACACAGAAGCATGTGGACACTAAAAGCTGTGTGGCACGGTAGCTTACGCTAGCTGTGAAGAATGGAATCACCCGATCCTGATGTGCTCAGTTCACCCTTGTGCTCCTCCCACACGTGCCCCGTGTCCCTAGGACCCAGTTAAAAGAGAAGTCTTCCACACAAGACAGGGCCACCTACCTCCAGCTTCTTCATGCTTGGCTGGCTCTGCTACCATAGCAGCAGACCAGGCAGGAGCTGCCTTAGGAATCTATATGTTCCAGGGTCTGTGATCCCACTGTGACACCACAACCAAGTCTGTCCTGATTGGTAAGACCATGCAAGCACTGCCTCTACATCCCTCTCCCTCCAGTCTCCAGCCACTTGTGTGCCAGTTTCCTGGCAAGATCTCCTGATCTGAGCAATGCTTTTCTCCACCATGTTCCCTCCTCAGATCATTCAAGCTTCAACTGCCTTCACATTTCTATCATGTTCCAAACTACTGCCAATCTGGAATCCACACTTTGGAGGAAAAGAAGGCTTTCACGTGGTGAGTACACCAACCCATCAAGCCCTTTGAAGGTAAATCAGCCAGGAAAACATCCGTTACCTTGGATGAGGCAACTTCCTTCTCAGAACTACATCTCCCATCATCTGGGAGGGGATTCCCTTATGGGGACCCAAAATATCACAGAGAGAGGACCCGAGGCTATTTTCCACCCTACGGTGTTCCTAACTTGAACAGAACACGCAAACGCACATAATGGCTGCCAAGAGACTCCAGGTGATCACATGAATTCTCTTCCTCTCGACACAGAAATTACTTCACTTTGATCTGAGAAGTACACAGGCACACACACACGCTATAGCCAAGGAATGCTCAGGTTTTTCTAGTCACTGAAATGCTTACCACCTCTCAGGAGAATGGCAGGTTTCAGGAACACCACAACCTATGGAATAAACATGAAACTTGCAGGAAGGCCATTCAATACTACAAAGGTTCTCTGAGGGACATCACAGTACCCCTTTCATTCATGGATCCGAAGACCTAAAGTCAGAGCCTCACAAGGCTGTTCCTCAAGAGACTTTGGGAAGGAACCTCATTTCTACAAATCAGTGATGGCAAACTGAACAACAAATATCCCAAACACACTCACACACTCATAATGAATGATATACTAATACTTATCCTGTATGTGAATTTCTTGCATTCTACGGACTTAATTACAACATTCAGCAAGACCAAAAGACATGGAACATCGCACAGCCTTGTTCATTCCATCTATTTCAACAGACTTACAAGGAGACTTCTGCATGCTTATACAGCGGGTACACTCAACGAGTGGGAAATCATTGCTAGTATGACAATTTATGAGAAAAAGGAAAGAAATTAATACATGAAGACACTACAAGTATTGAACAGAGACACAAAGACAGACACACAGAAAGATAAACAGACAGGTAGACAGACAGACAAACACACATACACACACACACACACAAACACGCAGACACCCAGGAGCCCTGACTGTATTCAAAGCATGTCGAATGTTATCTGCAACGGCTGAAATGCTCGCATTATCCTACTAAGTGGACACTTTCAGCACTTGAGAAAGGGTCAAACCCAGAAAAACACGTGAAATGATGTCGGATCCACCAATTTCCTTGGAAGGAAGACATCCTACCACCATTATGCCAAGGAACAACTAAAGCCTAATCCAGAGTCAGTGCCTGCAGCCATCACTTGAATCAAAATCAATTCTAGCAGGGTAACGATGCATGATACCATACGATGGTCATATTCTAGGAAATCGGAATCTTTCCTCCTCAGAGAATTGATTACAGTTGATGTAGGGAATAGCAATGTGGAGAACAACACGAAATTACTGCCTTTCAAGTAGCATTCCTGACTGGCATTATTAGGAACTGAACATCTAAAGGACACTGATCCAGGAAGTAGTTTTAACCACATATACACCATCACACATAAACACACTCCCAGAGTGCCTGTGGTCCATGAATTATAACTATTTTGGAGTAGCTGAATTTCTGGACTTTCATCTAAGAAAAGTACCTTTCAGCAGAACCCATACTTACGAATAGCTGCAAACACTGGTGATGAGGTGAACGTCTTCAAACCTTCACCGCCCGTGCTTTAATGGACTCTTCAGACCAGAGAGGAAATTATGTTAGATCAACAAGTGCCTGTGGTGTGCCTTTAGGTAACCTTTTGCTCCCTTGGCAGTCCACTAGAACCACACCGAGATCACGTATTCAGGATTAGAAGCAGAAAGCATGGCTCCCTCTGCACCACAGCAACGTAGAGGTGTCCTGTTCTGCTTGGTGAGTTCCCTGCACAAATGACACACAGGCCTGTGGACACTAAAAGCTGTGTGGCACGGTAACTTACGCTAGCTGTGAAGAATGGTATCACCTGATTGTGATGTGCTCAGGTCACCCGTTTGCTCCTGCCACACGTGCCTCGTATCCCTAGGGCCCAGTTAAAAGTGAAGTCTTCCACACAATACAGGGACACCTACCTCCACCTCCTTCCTGCTTGGCTGGCTGCGCTGCCATAGCAACAGGCCAGGCAGGAGCTGCCTCAGGATTCTCCCTGTTCCAGGGGCTGTGTTCCCACTGTGACATCACAGCCATGTCTGGTCCTGATTGGTCAGACCACATAAGCACTGCCTCTACGGCCCCTCTCCCAACAGTCTGCAGCCACTTGTGTGCCAGTTTCCTTGGAAAATCTTCTGATCTGGGGAATGCTTTTCTCCACCAGGTTCCCTCCTCAGATCATTCAAGAGTCAACTGCCAGGACATTTCTATCATATTCCAAACTACTCCTAATCTGGACCCCACACTTTGGAGGACAGGAAGACTTTCACGTGGTGAGTACACAAACACCTCAAGCCCTTTGAAGGTAAATCAGTGGGGAAAACTACCTGAGACTTGGATGAGGCAACTTACTTCTCAGAACTACATCTCCAACCATCTAGGAGGGGATTCCCTTACGTGGACCCAAGATATCACAGAGTGAGAACCTGGGGCTGTTTTCCAGCCTACTGTGTTCCTACCTTGAACCTAACACACAAACATACACACTGGCTGCCAACAGCCTCAAGGTGACCCCATGAATTCACTTCCTCTCCACACAGAAATTACTTCACTTTGATCTGAGATATACATAGGCACACACACGCTATAGACTAGGTTTCTCTAGTCAGTGAAATTTTTACCAAGTCTCGGGAGAATGGCAGGTTTCAGAAACACCATAACCTATGGAAGAAGCACGAAACTCTCAGACAGGACCTTCAAATCTGCAAAGGTTCTACGAGGGACATCACAGTACACCTTCCATTCAGGGAACCGAAGACCAACTCAGAGACACAAAAGGCAGTTCCTCAAGTGCCTTGGAGAAGGAATCTAATTTCCATAAATCAGTGATGGCAAACTGAACAACAAATTTCCCACACACATTCACACACACATAATAAGTGATATACTCATACTTATACTGTATGTGAATTTCTTGCATACTATGGAGTTAACTACAGCTTTGAGCAAGACCAGAAGTTATGGAACATCACACAGCCTTGTTCATTCCATCTATTCCAAAGAGTTAATGATAGATTTTGATTCCAAGAGACTTCTGCATGCCTATGCAGCACATACACTCAACGAGTGTCAAATAGTTGCTGGTAGGACAATTTATGAGAAACAGCAAAGAAATTAATACATGAAGATACTATAAATATTAAACACAGACACAAAGACAGACACATACACACAAAGATAAACAGACAGATACACACACACACACACACACACACACACACACACACAGACACACACAGACACCCAGGAGCAATGCCTGTATTCAAAGCATGTTGAATGTTATCCCCAATGGATGAAATCCTCGCGTTATCCACTGAATGGACACTTTCAGCCCTTGAGAAGGATCAAACTTAGAAAAACACGTGAAGTGACATCGGTTCCACCAATGTCCTTGGAAGGAAGACCTACTACCACCATTATGCCAAGGAACAACTAAAACCTAATCCAGACTCAGTGCCTGAAGCCATCACTTGAAGCGAAATCAGTTCTAGCACGGTAACTATGCATGTACATACATCATGATAGCCTGCCATACACTGGCCATATTCAAGGAACACTGAATCTTTTCTCCTCAGACAATTGATTACACTTTATCTAGGGAATAGTAACACGGAGAAAAAAACGAAATTACTGCCTTTCAAGTAGCATTCCTGACTGGCATTATTAGGAACTGAGCATCTAACGGACACTGATCCAGGAATTATGTTTATCCGCACGTGCGCCCCAACACATAAACACACCCACAGAATGGCTGTGATCCATGACTATGAACTACTTTGGAGTAAGTGCATTTCTGGACTTTCATCTAAAATAGTACCTTTCAGCAGAACCCATACTTAGGAATACTGGCAAACACTGGTGATGAGGTGAATATCTTCAAACCTTAACTGCCCGAGGTTTAATGAACCCTGCAGACCACAGAAGAAATTTTGTCAGATCAACAAGTGCCTGTGCTGGGCCACAATGTAACCTTTCCCTCCCTTGCCAGTCCACTGGAACCACACCTTGAGATCACGTGGTCAGGATAAGAAGCAGAAACTAAGGCTGCCTGTGCACCACAGCGACATCAGGCAGCCTGTTCTGCTTGGTGAGCTCCCTGCGCAAATGACACAGAAGCATGTGGACACTAAAAGCTGTGTGGCACGGTAGCTTACGCTAGCTGTGAAGAATGGAATCACCCGATCCTGATGTGCTCAGTTCACCCTTGTGCTCCTCCCACACGTGCCCCGTGTCCCTAGGACCCAGTTAAAAGAGAAGTCTTCCACACAAGACAGGGCCACCTACCTCCAGCTTCTTCATGCTTGGCTGGCTCTGCTACCATAGCAGCAGACCAGGCAGGAGCTGCCTTAGGAATCTATATGTTCCAGGGTCTGTGATCCCACTGTGACACCACAACCAAGTCTGTCCTGATTGGTAAGACCATGCAAGCACTGCCTCTACATCCCTCTCCCTCCAGTCTCCAGCCACTTGTGTGCCAGTTTCCTGGCAAGATCTCCTGATCTGAGCAATGCTTTTCTCCACCATGTTCCCTCCTCAGATCATTCAAGCTTCAACTGCCTTCACATTTCTATCATGTTCCAAACTACTGCCAATCTGGAATCCACACTTTGGAGGAAAAGAAGGCTTTCACGTGGTGAGTACACCAACCCATCAAGCCCTTTGAAGGTAAATCAGCCAGGAAAACATCCGTTACCTTGGATGAGGCAACTTCCTTCTCAGAACTACATCTCCCATCATCTGGGAGGGGATTCCCTTATGGGGACCAAAAATATCACAGAGAGAGGACCCGAGGCTGTTTTCCACCCTACGGTGTTCCTAACTTGAACAGAACACGCAAACGCACATAATGGCTGCCAAGAGACTCCAGGTGATCACATGAATTCTCTTCCTCTCGACACAGAAATTACTTCACTTTGATCTGAGAAGTACACAGGCACACACACACGCTATAGCCAAGGAATGCTCAGGTTTTTCTAGTCACTGAAATGCTTACCACCTCTCAGGAGAATGGCAGGTTTCAGGAACACCACAACCTATGGAATAAACATGAAACTTGCAGGAAGGCCATTCAATACTACAAAGGTTCTCTGAGGGACATCACAGTACCCCTTTCATTCATGGATCCGAAGACCTAAAGTCAGAGCCTCACAAGGCTGTTCCTCAAGACACTTTGGGAAGGAACCTCATTTCTACAAATCAGTGATGGCAAACTGAACAACAAATATCCCAAACACACTCACACACTCATAATGAATGATATACTAATACTTATCCTGTATGTGAATTTCTTGCATTCTACGGACTTAATTACAACATTCAGCAAGACCAAAAGACATGGAATATCGCACAGCCTTGTTCATTCCATCTATTTCAACAGACTTACAAGGAGACTTCTGCATGCTTATACAGCGGGTACACTCAACGAGTGGGAAATCATTGCTAGTATGACAATTTATGAGAAAAAGGAAAGAAATTAATACATGAAGACACTACAAGTATTGAACAGAGACACAAAGACAGACACACAGAAAGATAAACAGACAGGTAGACAGACAGACAAACACACATACACACACACACACACAAACACGCAGACACCCAGGAGCCCTGACTGTATTCAAAGCATGTCGAATGTTATCTGCAACGGCTGAAATGCTCGCATTATCCTACTAAGTGGACACTTTCAGCACTTGAGAAAGGGTCAAACCCAGAAAAACACGTGAAATGATGTCGGATCCACCAATTTCCTTGGAAGGAAGACATCCGACCACCATTATGCCAAGGAACAACTAAAGCCTAATCCAGAGTCAGTGCCTGCAGCCATCACTTGAATCAAAATCAATTCTAGCAGGGTAACGATGCATGATACCATACGATGGTCATATTCTAGGAAATCGGAATCTTTCCTCCTCAGAGAATTGATTACAGTTGATGTAGGGAATAGCAATGTGGAGAACAACACGAAATTACTGCCTTTCAAGTAGCATTCCTGACTGGCATTATTAGGAACTGAACATCTAAAGGACACTGATCCAGGAAGTAGTTTTAACCACATATACACCATCACACATAAACACACTCCCAGAGTGCCTGTGGTCCATGAATTATAACTATTTTGGAGTAGCTGAATTTCTGGACTTTCATCTAAGAAAAGTACCTTTCAGCAGAACCCATACTTACGAATAGCTGCAAACACTGGTGATGAGGTGAACGTCTTCAAACCTTCACCGCCCGTGCTTTAATGGACTCTTCAGACCAGAGAGGAAATTATGTTAGATCAACAAGTGCCTGTGGTGTGCCTTTAGGTAACCTTTTGCTCCCTTGGCAGTCCACTAGAACCACACCGAGATCACGTATTCAGGATTAGAAGCAGAAAGCATGGCTCCCTCTGCACCACAGCAACGTAGAGGTGTCCTCTTCTGCTTGGTGAGTTCCCTGCACAAATGACACACAGGCCTGTGGACACTAAAAGCTGTGTGGCACGGTAACTTACGCTAGCTGTGAAGAATGGTATCACCTGATTGTGATGTGCTCAGGTCACCCGTTTGCTCCTGCCACACGTGCCTCGTATCCCTAGGGCCCAGTTAAAAGTGAAGTCTTCCACACAATACAGGGACACCTACCTCCACCTCCTTCCTGCTTGGCTGGCTGCGCTGCCATAGCAACAGGCCAGGCAGGAGCTGCCTCAGGATTCTCCCTGTTCCAGGGGCTGTGTTCCCACTGTGACATCACAGCCATGTCTGGTCCTGATTGGTAGGACCACATAAGCACTGCCTCTACGGCCCCTCTCCCAACAGTCTGCAGCCACTTGTGTGCCAGTTTCCTTGGAAAATCTTCTGATCTGGGGAATGCTTTTCTCCACCAGGTTCCCTCCTCAGATCATTCAAGAGTCAACTGCCAGGACATTTCTATCATATTCCAAACTACTCCTAATCTGGACCCCACACTTTGGAGGACAGGAAGACTTTCACGTGGTGAGTACACAAACACCTCAAGCCCTTTGAAGGTAAATCAGTGGGGAAAACTACCTGAGACTTGGATGAGGCAACTTACTTCTCAGAACTACATCTCCAACCATCTAGGAGGGGATTCCCTTACGTGGACCCAAGATATCACAGAGTGAGAACCTGGGGCTGTTTTCCAGCCTACTGTGTTCCTACCTTGAACCTAACACACAAACATACACACTGGCTGCCAACAGCCTCAAGGTGACCCCATGAATTCACTTCCTCTCCACACAGAAATTACTTCACTTTGATCTGAGATATACATAGGCACACACACGCTATAGACTAGGTTTCTCTAGTCAGTGAAATTTTTACCAAGTCTCGGGAGAATGGCAGGTTTCAGAAACACCATAACCTATGGAAGAAGCACGAAACTCTCAGACAGGACCTTCAAATCTGCAAAGGTTCTACGAGGGACATCACAGTACACCTTCCATTCAGGGAACCGAAGACCAACTCAGAGACACAAAAGGCAGTTCCTCAAGTGCCTTGGAGAAGGAATCTAATTTCCATAAATCAGTGATGGCAAACTGAACAACAAATTTCCCACACACATTCACACACACATAATAAGTGATATACTCATACTTATACTGTATGTGAATTTCTTGCATACTATGGAGTTAACTACAGCTTTGAGCAAGACCAGAAGTTATGGAACATCACACAGCCTTGTTCATTCCATCTATTCCAAAGAGTTAATGATAGATTTTGATTCCAAGAGACTTCTGCATGCCTATGCAGCACATACACTCAACGAGTGTCAAATAGTTGCTGGTAGGACAATTTATGAGAAACAGCAAAGAAATTAATACATGAAGATACTATAAATATTAAACACAGACACAAAGACAGACACATACACACAAAGATAAACAGACAGATACACACACACACACACACACACACACACACACACACACAGACACACACAGACACCCAGGAGCAATGCCTGTATTCAAAGCATGTTGAATGTTATCCCCAATGGATGAAATCCTCGCGTTATCCACTGAATGGACACTTTCAGCCCTTGAGAAGGATCAAACTTAGAAAAACACGTGAAGTGACATCGGTTCCACCAATGTCCTTGGAAGGAAGACCTACTACCACCATTATGCCAAGGAACAACTAAAACCTAATCCAGACTCAGTGCCTGAAGCCATCACTTGAAGCGAAATCAGTTCTAGCACGGTAACTATGCATGTACATACATCATGATAGCCTGCCATACACTGGCCATATTCAAGGAACACTGAATCTTTTCTCCTCAGACAATTGATTACACTTTATCTAGGGAATAGTAACACGGAGAAAAAAACGAAATTACTGCCTTTCAAGTAGCATTCCTGACTGGCATTATTAGGAACTGAGCATCTAACGGACACTGATCCAGGAATTATGTTTATCCACACGTGCGCCCCAACACATAAACACACCCACAGAGTGGCTGTGATCCATGACTATGAACTACTTTGGAGTAAGTGCATTTCTGGACTTTCATCTAAAATAGTACCTTTCAGCAGAACCCATACTTAGGAATACTGGCAAACACTGGTGATGAGGTGAATATCTTCAAACCTTCACTGCCCGAGGTTTAATGAACCCTGCAGACCACAGAAGAAATTTTGTCAGATCAACAAGTGCCTGTGCTGGGCCACAATGTAACCTTTCCCTCCCTTGCCAGTCCACTGGAACCACACCTTGAGATCACGTGGTCAGGATAAGAAGCAGAAACTAAGGCTGCCTGTGCACCACAGCGACATCAGGCAGCCTGTTCTGCTTGGTGAGCTCCCTGCGCAAATGACACAGAAGCATGTGGACACTAAAAGCTGTGTGGCACGGTAGCTTACGCTAGCTGTGAAGAATGGAATCACCCGATCCTGATGTGCTCAGTTCACCCTTGTGCTCCTCCCACACGTGCCCCGTGTCCCTAGGACCCAGTTAAAAGAGAAGTCTTCCACACAAGACAGGGCCACCTACCTCCAGCTTCTTCATGCTTGGCTGGCTCTGCTACCATAGCAGCAGACCAGGCAGGAGCTGCCTTAGGAATCTATATGTTCCAGGGTCTGTGATCCCACTGTGACACCACAACCAAGTCTGTCCTGATTGGTAAGACCATGCAAGCACTGCCTCTACATCCCTCTCCCTCCAGTCTCCAGCCACTTGTGTGCCAGTTTCCTGGCAAGATCTCCTGATCTGAGCAATGCTTTTCTCCACCATGTTCCCTCCTCAGATCATTCAAGCTTCAACTGCCTTCACATTTCTATCATGTTCCAAACTACTGCCAATCTGGAATCCACACTTTGGAGGAAAAGAAGGCTTTCACGTGGTGAGTACACCAACCCATCAAGCCCTTTGAAGGTAAATCAGCCAGGAAAACATCCGTTACCTTGGAAGAGGCAACTTCCTTCTCAGAACTACATCTCCCATCATCTGGGAGGGGATTCCCTTATGGGGACCCAAAATATCACAGAGAGAGGACCCGAGGCTGTTTTCCACCCTACGGTGTTCCTAACTTGAACAGAACACGCAAACGCACATAATGGCTGCCAAGAGACTCCAGGTGATCACATGAATTCTCTTCCTCTCGACACAGAAATTACTTCACTTTGATCTGAGAAGTACACAGGCACACACACACGCTATAGCCAAGGAATGCTCAGGTTTTTCTAGTCACTGAAATGCTTACCACCTCTCAGGAGAATGGCAGGTTTCAGGAACACCACAACCTATGGAATAAACATGAAACTTGCAGGAAGGCCATTCAATACTACAAAGGTTCTCTGAGGGACATCACAGTACCCCTTTCATTCATGGATCCGAAGACCTAAAGTCAGAGCCTCACAAGGCTGTTCCTCAAGAGACTTTGGGAAGGAACCTCATTTCTACAAATCAGTGATGGCAAACTGAACAACAAATATCCCAAACACACTCACACACTCATAATGAATGATATACTAATACTTATCCTGTATGTGAATTTCTTGCATTCTACGGACTTAATTACAACATTCAGCAAGACCAAAAGACATGGAACATCGCACAGCCTTGTTCATTCCATCTATTTCAACAGACTTACAAGGAGACTTCTGCATGCTTATACAGCGGGTACACTCAACGAGTGGGAAATCATTGCTAGTATGACAATTTATGAGAAAAAGGAAAGAAATTAATACATGAAGACACCACAAGTATTGAACAGAGACACAAAGACAGACACACAGAAAGATAAACAGACAGGTAGACAGACAGACAAACACACATACACACACACACACACAAACACGCAGACACCCAGGAGCCCTGACTGTATTCAAAGCATGTCGAATGTTATCTGCAACGGCTGAAATGCTCGCATTATCCTACTAAGTGGACACTTTCAGCACTTGAGAAAGGGTCAAACCCAGAAAAACACGTGAAATGATGTCGGATCCACCAATTTCCTTGGAAGGAAGACATCCTACCACCATTATGCCAAGGAACAACTAAAGCCTAATCCAGAGTCAGTGCCTGCAGCCATCACTTGAATCAAAATCAATTCTAGCAGGGTAACGATGCATGATACCATACGATGGTCATATTCTAGGAAATCGGAATCTTTCCTCCTCAGAGAATTGATTACAGTTGATGTAGGGAATAGCAATGTGGAGAACAACACGAAATTACTGCCTTTCAAGTAGCATTCCTGACTGGCATTATTAGGAACTGAACATCTAAAGGACACTGATCCAGGAAGTGGTTTTAACCACATATACACCATCACACATAAACACACTCCCAGAGTGCCTGTGGTCCATGAATTATAACTATTTTGGAGTAGCTGAATTTCTGGACTTTCATCTAAGAAAAGTACCTTTCAGCAGAACCCATACTTACGAATAGCTGCAAACACTGGTGATGAGGTGAACGTCTTCAAACCTTCACCGCCCGTGCTTTAATGGACTCTTCAGACCAGAGAGGAAATTATGTTAGATCAACAAGTGCCTGTGGTGTGCCTTTAGGTAACCTTTTGCTCCCTTGGCAGTCCACTAGAACCACACCGAGATCACGTATTCAGGATTAGAAGCAGAAAGCATGGCTCCCTCTGCACCACAGCAACGTAGAGGTGTCCTGTTCTGCTTGGTGAGTTCCCTGCACAAATGACACACAGGCCTGTGGACACTAAAAGCTGTGTGGCACGGTAACTTACGCTAGCTGTGAAGAATGGTATCACCTGATTGTGATGTGCTCAGGTCACCCGTTTGCTCCTGCCACACGTGCCTCGTATCCCTAGGGCCCAGTTAAAAGTGAAGTCTTCCACACAATACAGGGACACCTACCTCCACCTCCTTCCTGCTTGGCTGGCTGCGCTGCCATAGCAACAGGCCAGGCAGGAGCTGCCTCAGGATTCTCCCTGTTCCAGGGGCTGTGTTCCCACTGTGACATCACAGCCATGTCTGGTCCTGATTGGTCAGACCACATAAGCACTGCCTCTACGGCCCCTCTCCCAACAGTCTGCAGCCACTTGTGTGCCAGTTTCCTTGGAAAATCTTCTGATCTGGGGAATGCTTTTCTCCACCAGGTTCCCTCCTCAGATCATTCAAGAGTCAACTGCCAGGACATTTCTATCATATTCCAAACTACTCCTAATCTGGACCCCACACTTTGGAGGACAGGAAGACTTTCACGTGGTGAGTACACAAACACCTCAAGCCCTTTGAAGGTAAATCAGTGGGGAAAACTACCTGAGACTTGGATGAGGCAACTTACTTCTCAGAACTACATCTCCAACCATCTAGGAGGGGATTCCCTTACGTGGACCCAAGATATCACAGAGTGAGAACCTGGGGCTGTTTTCCAGCCTACTGTGTTCCTACCTTGAACCTAACACACAAACATACACACTGGCTGCCAACAGCCTCAAGGTGACCCCATGAATTCACTTCCTCTCCACACAGAAATTACTTCACTTTGATCTGAGATATACATAGGCACACACACGCTATAGACTAGGTTTCTCTAGTCAGTGAAATTTTTACCAAGTCTCGGGAGAATGGCAGGTTTCAGAAACACCATAACCTATGGAAGAAGCACGAAACTCTCAGACAGGACCTTCAAATCTGCAAAGGTTCTACGAGGGACATCACAGTACACCTTCCATTCAGGGAACCGAAGACCAACTCAGAGACACAAAAGGCAGTTCCTCAAGTGCCTTGGAGAAGGAATCTAATTTCCATAAATCAGTGATGGCAAACTGAACAACAAATTTCCCACACACATTCACACACACATAATAAGTGATATACTCACACTTATACTGTATGTGAATTTCTTGCATACTATGGAGTTAACTACAGCTTTGAGCAAGACCAGAAGTTATGGAACATCACACAGCCTTGTTCATTCCATCTATTCCAAAGAGTTAATGATAGATTTTGATTCCAAGAGACTTCTGCATGCCTATGCAGCACATACACTCAACGAGTGTCAAATAGTTGCTGGTAGGACAATTTATGAGAAACAGCAAAGAAATTAATACATGAAGATACTATAAATATTAAACACAGACACAAAGACAGACACATACACACAAAGATAAACAGACAGATACACACACACACACACACACACACACACACACACACACACACAGACACACACAGACACCCAGGAGCAATGCCTGTATTCAAAGCATGTTGAATGTTATCCCCAATGGATGAAATCCTCGCGTTATCCACTGAATGGACACTTTCAGCCCTTGAGAAGGATCAAACTTAGAAAAACACGTGAAGTGACATCGGTTCCACCAATGTCCTTGGAAGGAAGACCTACTACCACCATTATGCCAAGGAACAACTAAAACCTAATCCAGACTCAGTGCCTGAAGCCATCACTTGAAGCGAAATCAGTTCTAGCACGGTAACTATGCATGTACATACATCATGATAGCCTGCCATACACTGGCCATATTCAAGGAACACTGAATCTTTTCTCCTCAGACAATTGATTACACTTTATCTAGGGAATAGTAACACGGAGAAAAAAACGAAATTACTGCCTTTCAAGTAGCATTCCTGACTGGCATTATTAGGAACTGAGCATATAACGGACACTGATCCAGGAATTATGTTTATCCACACGTGCGACCCAACACATAAACACACCCACAGAGTGGCTGTGATCCATGACTATGAACTACTTTGGAGTAAGTGCATTTCTGGACTTTCATCTAAAATAGTACCTTTCAGCAGAACCCATACTTAGGAATACTGGCAAACACTGGTGATGAGGTGAATATCTTCAAACCTTCACTGCCCGAGGTTTAATGAACCCTGCAGACCACAGAAGAAATTTTGTCAGATCAACAAGTGCCTGTGCTGGGCCACAATGTAACCTTTCCCTCCCTTGCCAGTCCACTGGAACCACACCTTGAGATCACGTGGTCAGGATAAGAAGCAGAAACTAAGGCTGCCTGTGCACCACAGCGACATCAGGCAGCCTGTTCTGCTTGGTGAGCTCCCTGCGCAAATGACACAGAAGCATGTGGACACTAAAAGCTGTGTGGCACGGTAGCTTACGCTAGCTGTGAAGAATGGAATCACCCGATCCTGATGTGCTCAGTTCACCCTTGTGCTCCTCCCACACGTGCCCCGTGTCCCTAGGACCCAGTTAAAAGAGAAGTCTTCCACACAAGACAGGGCCACCTACCTCCAGCTTCTTCATGCTTGGCTGGCTCTGCTACCATAGCAGCAGACCAGGCAGGAGCTGCCTTAGGAATCTATATGTTCCAGGGTCTGTGATCCCACTGTGACACCACAACCAAGTCTGTCCTGATTGGTAAGACCATGCAAGCACTGCCTCTACATCCCTCTCCCTCCAGTCTCCAGCCACTTGTGTGCCAGTTTCCTGGCAAGATCTCCTGATCTGAGCAATGCTTTTCTCCACCATGTTCCCTCCTCAGATCATTCAAGCTTCAACTGCCTTCACATTTCTATCATGTTCCAAACTACTGCCAATCTGGAATCCACACTTTGGAGGAAAAGAAGGCTTTCACGTGGTGAGTACACCAACCCATCAAGCCCTTTGAAGGTAAATCAGCCAGGAAAACATCCGTTACCTTGGATGAGGCAACTTCCTTCTCAGAACTACATCTCCCATCATCTGGGAGGGGATTCCCTTATGGGGACCCAAAATATCACAGAGAGAGGACCCGAGGCTGTTTTCCACCCTACGGTGTTCCTAACTTGAACAGAACACGCAAACGCACATAATGGCTGCCAAGAGACTCCAGGTGATCACATGAATTCTCTTCCTCTCGACACAGAAATTACTTCACTTTGATCTGAGAAGTACACAGGCACACACACACGCTATAGCCAAGGAATGCTCAGGTTTTTCTAGTCACTGAAATGCTTACCACCTCTCAGGAGAATGGCAGGTTTCAGGAACACCACAACCTATGGAATAAACATGAAACTTGCAGGAAGGCCATTCAATACTACAAAGGTTCTCTGAGGGACATCACAGTACCCCTTTCATTCATGGATCCGAAGACCTAAAGTCAGAGCCTCACAAGGCTGTTCCTCAAGAGACTTTGGGAAGGAACCTCATTTCTACAAATCAGTGATGGCAAACTGAACAACAAATATCCCAAACACACTCACACACTCATAATGAATGATATACTAATACTTATCCTGTATGTGAATTTCTTGCATTCTACGGACTTAATTACAACATTCAGCAAGACCAAAAGACATGGAACATCGCACAGCCTTGTTCATTCCATCTATTTCAACAGACTTACAAGGAGACTTCTGCATGCTTATACAGCGGGTACACTCAACGAGTGGGAAATCATTGCTAGTATGACAATTTATGAGAAAAAGGAAAGAAATTAATACATGAAGACACTACAAGTATTGAACAGAGACACAAAGACAGACACACAGAAAGATAAACAGACAGGTAGACAGACAGACAAACACACATACACACACACACACACAAACACGCAGACACCCAGGAGCCCTGACTGTATTCAAAGCATGTCGAATGTTATCTGCAACGGCTGAAATGCTCGCATTATCCTACTAAGTGGACACTTTCAGCACTTGAGAAAGGGTCAAACCCAGAAAAACACGTGAAATGATGTCGGATCCACCAATTTCCTTGGAAGGAAGACATCCTACCACCATTATGCCAAGGAACAACTAAAGCCTAATCCAGAGTCAGTGCCTGCAGCCATCACTTGAATCAAAATCAATTCTAGCAGGGTAACGATGCATGATACCATACGATGGTCATATTCTAGGAAATCGGAATCTTTCCTCCTCAGAGAATTGATTACAGTTGATGTAGGGAATAGCAATGTGGAGAACAACACGAAATTACTGCCTTTCAAGTAGCATTCCTGACTGGCATTATTAGGAACTGAACATCTAAAGGACACTGATCCAGGAAGTAGTTTTAACCACATATACACCATCACACATAAACACACTCCCAGAGTGCCTGTGGTCCATGAATTATAACTATTTTGGAGTAGCTGAATTTCTGGACTTTCATCTAAGAAAAGTACCCTTCAGCAGAACCCATACTTACGAATAGCTGCAAACACTGGTGATGAGGTGAACGTCTTCAAACCTTCACCGCCCGTGCTTTAATGGACTCTTCAGACCAGAGAGGAAATTATGTTAGATCAACAAGTGCCTGTGGTGTGCCTTTAGGTAACCTTTTGCTCCCTTGGCAGTCCACTAGAACCACACCGAGATCACGTATTCAGGATTAGAAGCAGAAAGCATGGCTCCCTCTGCACCACAGCAACGTAGAGGTGTCCTGTTCTGCTTGGTGAGTTCCCTGCACAAATGACACACAGGCCTGTGGACACTAAAAGCTGTGTGGCACGGTAACTTACGCTAGCTGTGAAGAATGGTATCACCTGATTGTGATGTGCTCAGGTCACCCGTTTGCTCCTGCCACACGTGCCTCGTATCCCTAGGGCCCAGTTAAAAGTGAAGTCTTCCACACAATACAGGGACACCTACCTCCACCTCCTTCCTGCTTGGCTGGCTGCGCTGCCATAGCAACAGGCCAGGCAGGAGCTGCCTCAGGATTCTCCCTGTTCCAGGGGCTGTGTTCCCACTGTGACATCACAGCCATGTCTGGTCCTGATTGGTCAGACCACATAAGCACTGCCTCTACGGCCCCTCTCCCAACAGTCTGCAGCCACTTGTGTGCCAGTTTCCTTGGAAAATCTTCTGATCTGGGGAATGCTTTTCTCCACCAGGTTCCCTCCTCAGATCATTCAAGAGTCAACTGCCAGGACATTTCTATCATATTCCAAACTACTCCTAATCTGGACCCCACACTTTGGAGGACAGGAAGACTTTCACGTGGTGAGTACACAAACACCTCAAGCCCTTTGAAGGTAAATCAGTGGGGAAAACTACCTGAGACTTGGATGAGGCAACTTACTTCTCAGAACTACATCTCCAACCATCTAGGAGGGGATTCCCTTACGTGGACCCAAGATATCACAGAGTGAGAACCTGGGGCTGTTTTCCAGCCTACTGTGTTCCTACCTTGAACCTAACACACAAACATACACACTGGCTGCCAACAGCCTCAAGGTGACCCCATGAATTCACTTCCTCTCCACACAGAAATTACTTCACTTTGATCTGAGATATACATAGGCACACACACGCTATAGACTAGGTTTCTCTAGTCAGTGAAATTTTTACCAAGTCTCGGGAGAATGGCAGGTTTCAGAAACACCATAACCTATGGAAGAAGCACGAAACTCTCAGACAGGACCTTCAAATCTGCAAAGGTTCTACGAGGGACATCACAGTACACCTTCCATTCAGGGAACCGAAGACCAACTCAGAGACACAAAAGGCAGTTCCTCAAGTGCCTTGGAGAAGGAATCTAATTTCCATAAATCAGTGATGGCAAACTGAACAACAAATTTCCCACACACATTCACACACACATAATAAGTGATATACTCACACTTATACTGTATGTGAATTTCTTGCATACTATGGAGTTAACTACAGCTTTGAGCAAGACCAGAAGTTATGGAACATCACACAGCCTTGTTCATTCCATCTATTCCAAAGAGTTAATGATAGATTTTGATTCCAAGAGACTTCTGCATGCCTATGCAGCACATACACTCAACGAGTGTCAAATAGTTGCTGGTAGGACAATTTATGAGAAACAGCAAAGAAATTAATACATGAAGATACTATAAATATTAAACACAGACACAAAGACAGACACATACACACAAAGATAAACAGACAGATACACACACACACACACACACACACACACACACACACACAGACACACACAGACACCCAGGAGCAATGCCTGTATTCAAAGCATGTTGAATGTTATCCCCAATGGATGAAATCCTCGCGTTATCCACTGAATGGACACTTTCAGCCCTTGAGAAGGATCAAACTTAGAAAAACACGTGAAGTGACATCGGTTCCACCAATGTCCTTGGAAGGAAGACCTACTACCACCATTATGCCAAGGAACAACTAAAACCTAATCCAGACTCAGTGCCTGAAGCCATCACTTGAAGCGAAATCAGTTCTAGCACGGTAACTATGCATGTACATACATCATGATAGCCTGCCATACACTGGCCATATTCAAGGAACACTGAATCTTTTCTCCTCAGACAATTGATTACACTTTATCTAGGGAATAGTAACACGGAGAAAAAAACGAAATTACTGCCTTTCAAGTAGCATTCCTGACTGGCATTATTAGGAACTGAGCATCTAACGGACACTGATCCAGGAATTATGTTTATCCACACGTGCGCCCCAACACATAAACACACCCACAGAGTGGCTGTGATCCATGACTATGAACTACTTTGGAGTAAGTGCATTTCTGGACTTTCATCTAAAATAGTACCTTTCAGCAGAACCCATACTTAGGAATACTGGCAAACACTGGTGATGAGGTGAATATCTTCAAACCTTCACTGCCCGAGGTTTAATGAACCCTGCAGACCACAGAAGAAATTTTGTCAGATCAACAAGTGCCTGTGCTGGGCCACAATGTAACCTTTCCCTCCCTTGCCAGTCCACTGGAACCACACCTTGAGATCACGTGGTCAGGATAAGAAGCAGAAACTAAGGCTGCCTGTGCACCACAGCGACATCAGGCAGCCTGTTCTGCTTGGTGAGCTCCCTGCGCAAATGACACAGAAGCATGTGGACACTAAAAGCTGTGTGGCACGGTAGCTTACGCTAGCTGTGAAGAATGGAATCACCCGATCCTGATGTGCTCAGTTCACCCTTGTGCTCCTCCCACACGTGCCCCGTGTCCCTAGGACCCAGTTAAAAGAGAAGTCTTCCACACAAGACAGGGCCACCTACCTCCAGCTTCTTCATGCTTGGCTGGCTCTGCTACCATAGCAGCAGACCAGGCAGGAGCTGCCTTAGGAATCTATATGTTCCAGGGTCTGTGATCCCACTGTGACACCACAACCAAGTCTGTCCTGATTGGTAAGACCATGCAAGCACTGCCTCTACATCCCTCTCCCTCCAGTCTCCAGCCACTTGTGTGCCAGTTTCCTGGCAAGATCTCCTGATCTGAGCAATGCTTTTCTCCACCATGTTCCCTCCTCAGATCATTCAAGCTTCAACTGCCTTCACATTTCTATCATGTTCCAAACTACTGCCAATCTGGAATCCACACTTTGGAGGAAAAGAAGGCTTTCACGTGGTGAGTACACCAACCCATCAAGCCCTTTGAAGGTAAATCAGCCAGGAAAACATCCGTTACCTTGGATGAGGCAACTTCCTTCTCAGAACTACATCTCCCATCATCTGGGAGGGGATTCCCTTATGGGGACCCAAAATATCACAGAGAGAGGACCCGAGGCTGTTTTCCACCCTACGGTGTTCCTAACTTGAACAGAACACGCAAACGCACATAATGGCTGCCAAGAGACTCCAGGTGATCACATGAATTCTCTTCCTCTCGACACAGAAATCACTTCACTTTGATCTGAGAAGTACACAGGCACACACACACGCTATAGCCAAGGAATGCTCAGGTTTTTCTAGTCACTGAAATGCTTACCACCTCTCAGGAGAATGGCAGGTTTCAGGAACACCACAACCTATGGAATAAACATGAAACTTGCAGGAAGGCCATTCAATACTACAAAGGTTCTCTGAGGTACATCACAGTACCCCTTTCATTCATGGATCCGAAGACCTAAAGTCAGAGCCTCACAAGGCTGTTCCTCAAGAGACTTTGGGAAGGAACCTCATTTCTACAAATCAGTGATGGCAAACTGAACAACAAATATCCCAAACACACTCACACACACATAATGAATGATATACTAATACTTATCCTGTATGTGAATTTCTTGCATTCTACGGACTTAATTACAACATTCAGCAAGACCAAAAGACATGGAACATCGCACAGCCTTGTTCATTCCATCTATTTCAACAGACTTACAAGGAGACTTCTGCATGCTTATACAGCGGGTACACTCAACGAGTGGGAAATCATTGCTAGTATGACAATTTATGAGAAAAAGGAAAGAAATTAATACATGAAGACACTACAAGTATTGAACAGAGACACAAAGACAGACACACAGAAAGATAAACAGACAGGTAGACAGACAGACAAACACACATACACACACACACACACAAACACGCAGACACCCAGGAGCCCTGACTGTATTCAAAGCATGTCGAATGTTATCTGCAACGGCTGAAATGCTCGCATTATCCTACTAAGTGGACACTTTCAGCACTTGAGAAAGGGTCAAACCCAGAAAAACACGTGAAATGATGTCGGATCCACCAATTTCCTTGGAAGGAAGACATCCTACCACCATTATGCCAAGGAACAACTAAAGCCTAATCCAGAGTCAGTGCCTGCAGCCATCACTTGAATCAAAATCAATTCTAGCAGGGTAACGATGCATGATACCATACGATGGTCATATTCTAGGAAATCGGAATCTTTCCTCCTCAGAGAATTGATTACAGTTGATGTAGGGAATAGCAATGTGGAGAACAACACGAAATTACTGCCTTTCAAGTAGCATTCCTGACTGGCATTATTAGGAACTGAACATCTAAAGGACACTGATCCAGGAAGTAGTTTTAACCACATATACACCATCACACATAAACACACTCCCAGAGTGCCTGTGGTCCATGAATTATAACTATTTTGGAGTAGCTGAATTTCTGGACTTTCATCTAAGAAAAGTACCTTTCAGCAGAACCCATACTTACGAATAGCTGCAAACACTGGTGATGAGGTGAACGTCTTCAAACCTTCACCGCCCGTGCTTTAATGGACTCTTCAGACCAGAGAGGAAATTATGTTAGATCAACAAGTGCCTGTGGTGTGCCTTTAGGTAACCTTTTGCTCCCTTGGCAGTCCACTAGAACCACACCGAGATCACGTATTCAGGATTAGAAGCAGAAAGCATGGCTCCCTCTGCACCACAGCAACGTAGAGGTGTCCTGTTCTGCTTGGTGAGTTCCCTGCACAAATGACACACAGGCCTGTGGACACTAAAAGCTGTGTGGCACGGTAACTTACGCTAGCTGTGAAGAATGGTATCACCTGATTGTGATGTGCTCAGGTCACCCGTTTGCTCCTGCCACACGTGCCTCGTATCCCTAGGGCCCAGTTAAAAGTGAAGTCTTCCACACAATACAGGGACACCTACCTCCACCTCCTTCCTGCTTGGCTGGCTGCGCTGCCATAGCAACAGGCCAGGCAGGAGCTGCCTCAGGATTCTCCCTGTTCCAGGGGCTGTGTTCCCACTGTGACATCACAGCCATGTCTGGTCCTGATTGGTCAGACCACATAAGCACTGCCTCTACGGCCCCTCTCCCAACAGTCTGCAGCCACTTGTGTGCCAGTTTCCTTGGAAAATCTTCTGATCTGGGGAATGCTTTTCTCCACCAGGTTCCCTCCTCAGATCATTCAAGAGTCAACTGCCAGGACATTTCTATCATATTCCAAACTACTCCTAATCTGGACCCCACACTTTGGAGGACAGGAAGACTTTCACGTGGTGAGTACACAAACACCTCAAGCCCTTTGAAGGTAAATCAGTGGGGAAAACTACCTGAGACTTGGATGAGGCAACTTACTTCTCAGAACTACATCTCCAACCATCTAGGAGGGGATTCCCTTACGTGGACCCAAGATATCACAGAGTGAGAACCTGGGGCTGTTTTCCAGCCTACTGTGTTCCTACCTTGAACCTAACACACAAACATACACACTGGCTGCCAACAGCCTCAAGGTGACCCCATGAATTCACTTCCTCTCCACACAGAAATTACTTCACTTTGATCTGAGATATACATAGGCACACACACGCTATAGACTAGGTTTCTCTAGTCAGTGAAATTTTTACCAAGTCTCGGGAGAATGGCAGGTTTCAGAAACACCATAACCTATGGAAGAAGCACGAAACTCTCAGACAGGACCTTCAAATCTGCAAAGGTTCTACGAGGGACATCACAGTACACCTTCCATTCAGGGAACCGAAGACCAACTCAGAGACACCAAAGGCAGTTCCTCAAGTGCCTTGGAGAAGGAATCTAATTTCCATAAATCAGTGATGGCAAACTGAACAACAAATTTCCCACACACATTCACACACACATAATAAGTGATATACTCATACTTATACTGTATGTGAATTTCTTGCATACTATGGAGTTAACTACAGCTTTGAGCAAGACCAGAAGTTATGGAACATCACACAGCCTTGTTCATTCCATCTATTCCAAAGAGTTAATGATAGATTTTGATTCCAAGAGACTTCTGCATGCCTATGCAGCACATACACTCAACGAGTGTCAAATAGTTGCTGGTAGGACAATTTATGAGAAACAGCAAAGAAATTAATACATGAAGATACTATAAATATTAAACACAGACACAAAGACAGACACATACACACAAAGATAAACAGACAGATACACACACACACACACACACACACACACACACACACACAGACACACACAGACACCCAGGAGCAATGCCTGTATTCAAAGCATGTTGAATGTTATCCCCAATGGATGAAATCCTCGCGTTATCCACTGAATGGACACTTTCAGCCCTTGAGAAGGATCAAACTTAGAAAAACACGTGAAGTGACATCGGTTCCACCAATGTCCTTGGAAGGAAGACCTACTACCACCATTATGCCAAGGAACAACTAAAACCTAATCCAGACTCAGTGCCTGAAGCCATCACTTGAAGCGAAATCAGTTCTAGCACAGTAACTATGCATGTACATACATCATGATAGCCTGCCATACACTGGCCATATTCAAGGAACACTGAATCTTTTCTCCTCAGACAATTGATTACACTTTATCTAGGGAATAGTAACACGGAGAAAAAAACGAAATTACTGCCTTTCAAGTAGCATTCCTGACTGGCATTATTAGGAACTGAGCATCTAACGGACACTGATCCAGGAATTATGTTTATCCACACGTGTGCCCCAACACATAAACACACCCACATTGTGGCTGTGATCCATGACTATGAACTACTTTGGAGTAAGTGCATTTCTGGACTTTCATCTAAAATAGTACCTTTCAGCAGAACCCATACTTAGGAATACTGGCAAACACTGGTGATGAGGTGAATATCTTCAAACCTTCACTGCCCGAGGTTTAATGAACCCTGCAGACCACAGAAGAAATTTTGTCAGATCAACAAGTGCCTGTGCTGGGCCACAATGTAACCTTTCCCTCCCTTGCCAGTCCACTGGAACCACACCTTGAGATCACGTGGTCAGGATAAGAAGCAGAAACTAAGGCTGCCTGTGCACCACAGCGACATCAGGCAGCCTGTTCTGCTTGGTGAGCTCCCTGCGCAAATGACACAGAAGCATGTGGACACTAAAAGCTGTGTGGCACGGTAGCTTACGCTAGCTGTGAAGAATGGAATCACCCGATCCTGATGTGCTCAGTTCACCCTTGTGCTCCTCCCACACGTGCCCCGTGTCCCTAGGACCCAGTTAAAAGAGAAGTCTTCCACACAAGACAGGGCCACCTACCTCCAGCTTCTTCATGCTTGGCTGGCTCTGCTACCATAGCAGCAGACCAGGCAGGAGCTGCCTTAGGAATCTATATGTTCCAGGGTCTGTGATCCCACTGTGACACCACAACCAAGTCTGTCCTGATTGGTAAGACCATGCAAGCACTGCCTCTACATCCCTCTCCCTCCAGTCTCCAGCCACTTGTGTGCCAGTTTCCTGGCAAGATCTCCTGATCTGAGCAATGCTTTTCTCCACCATGTTCCCTCCTCAGATCATTCAAGCTTCAACTGCCTTCACATTTCTATCATGTTCCAAACTACTGCCAATCTGGAATCCACACTTTGGAGGAAAAGAAGGCTTTCACGTGGTGAGTACACCAACCCATCAAGCCCTTTGAAGGTAAATCAGCCAGGAAAACATCCGTTACCTTGGATGAGGCAACTTCCTTCTCAGAACTACATCTCCCATCATCTGGGAGGGGATTCCCTTATGGGGACCCAAAATATCACAGAGAGAGGACCCGAGGCTGTTTTCCACCCTACGGTGTTCCTAACTTGAACAGAACATGCAAACGCACATAATGGCTGCCAAGAGACTCCAGGTGATCACATGAATTCTCTTCCTCTCGACACAGAAATTACTTCACTTTGATCTGAGAAGTACACAGGCACACACACACGCTATAGCCAAGGAATGCTCAGGTTTTTCTAGTCACTGAAATGCTTACCACCTCTCAGGAGAATGGCAGGTTTCAGGAACACCACAACCTATGGAATAAACATGAAACTTGCAGGAAGGCCATTCAATACTACAAAGGTTCTCTGAGGGACATCACAGTACCCCTTTCATTCATGGATCCGAAGACCTAAAGTCAGAGCCTCACAAGGCTGTTCCTCAAGAGACTTTGGGAAGGAACCTCATTTCTACAAATCAGTGATGGCAAACTGAACAACAAATATCCCAAACACACTCACACACACATAATGAATGATATACTAATACTTATCCTGTATGTGAATTTCTTGCATTCTACGGACTTAATTACAACATTCAGCAAGACCAAAAGACATGGAACATCGCACAGCCTTGTTCATTCCATCTATTTCAACAGACTTACAAGGAGACTTCTGCATGCTTATACAGCGGGTACACTCAACGAGTGGGAAATCATTGCTAGTATGACAATTTATGAGAAAAAGGAAAGAAATTAATACATGAAGACACTACAAGTATTGAACAGAGACACAAAGACAGACACACAGAAAGATAAACAGACAGGTAGACAGACAGACAAACACACATACACACACACACACACAAACACGCAGACACCCAGGAGCCCTGACTGTATTCAAAGCATGTCGAATGTTATCTGCAACGGCTGAAATGCTCGCATTATCCTACTAAGTGGACACTTTCAGCACTTGAGAAAGGGTCAAACCCAGAAAAACACGTGAAATGATGTCGGATCCACCAATTTCCTTGGAAGGAAGACATCCTACCACCATTATGCCAAGGAACAACTAAAGCCTAATCCAGAGTCAGTGCCTGCAGCCATCACTTGAATCAAAATCAATTCTAGCAGGGTAACGATGCATGATACCATACGATGGTCATATTCTAGGAAATCGGAATCTTTCCTCCTCAGAGAATTGATTACAGTTGATGTAGGGAATAGCAATGTGGAGAACAACACGAAATTACTGCCTTTCAAGTAGCATTCCTGACTGGCATTATTAGGAACTGAACATCTAAAGGACACTGATCCAGGAAGTAGTTTTAACCACATATACACCATCACACATAAACACACTCCCAGAGTGCCTGTGGTCCATGAATTATAACTATTTTGGAGTAGCTGAATTTCTGGACTTTCATCTAAGAAAAGTACCTTTCAGCAGAACCCATACTTACGAATAGCTGCAAACACTGGTGATGAGGTGAACGTCTTCAAACCTTCACCGCCCGTGCTTTAATGGACTCTTCAGACCAGAGAGGAAATTATGTTAGATCAACAAGTGCCTGTGGTGTGCCTTTAGGTAACCTTTTGCTCCCTTGGCAGTCCACTAGAACCACACCGAGATCACGTATGCAGGATTAGAAGCAGAAAGCATGGCTCCCTCTGCACCACAGCAACGTAGAGGTGTCCTGTTCTGCTTGGTGAGTTCCCTGCACAAATGACACACAGGCCTGTGGACACTAAAAGCTGTGTGGCACGGTAACTTACGCTAGGTGTGAAGAATGGTATCACCTGATTGTGATGTGCTCAGGTCACCCGTTTGCTCCTGCCACACGTGCCTCGTATCCCTAGGGCCCAGTTAAAAGTGAAGTCTTCCACACAATACAGGGACACCTACCTCCACCTCCTTCCTGCTTGGCTGGCTGCGCTGCCATAGCAACAGGCCAGGCAGGAGCTGCCTCAGGATTCTCCCTGTTCCAGGGGCTGTGTTCCCACTGTGACATCACAGCCATGTCTGGTCCTGATTGGTCAGACCACATAAGCACTGCCTCTTCGGCCCCTCTCCCAACAGTCTGCAGCCACTTGTGTGCCAGTTTCCTTGGAAAATCTTCTGATCTGGGGAATGCTTTTCTCCACCAGGTTCCCTCCTCAGATCATTCAAGAGTCAACTGCCAGGACATTTCTATCATATTCCAAACTACTCCTAATCTGGACCCCACACTTTGGAGGACAGGAAGACTTTCACGTGGTGAGTACACAAACACCTCAAGCCCTTTGAAGGTAAATCAGTGGGGAAAACTACCTGAGACTTGGATGAGGCAACTTACTTCTCAGAACTACATCTCCAACCATCTAGGAGGGGATTCCCTTACGTGGACCCAAGATATCACAGAGTGAGAACCTGGGGCTGTTTTCCAGCCTACTGTGTTCCTACCTTGAACCTAACACACAAACATACACACTGGCTGCCAACAGCCTCAAGGTGACCCCATGAATTCACTTCCTCTCCACACAGAAATTACTTCACTTTGATCTGAGATATACATAGGCACACACACGCTATAGACTAGGTTTCTCTAGTCAGTGAAATTTTTACCAAGTCTCGGGAGAATGGCAGGTTTCAGAAACACCATAACCTATGGAAGAAGCACGAAACTCTCAGACAGGACCTTCAAATCTGCAAAGGTTCTACGAGGGACATCACAGTACACCTTCCATTCAGGGAACCGAAGACCAACTCAGAGACACAAAAGGCAGTTCCTCAAGTGCCTTGGAGAAGGAATCTAATTTCCATAAATCAGTGATGGCAAACTGAACAACAAATTTCCCACACACATTCACACACACATAATAAGTGATATACTCATACTTATACTGTATGTGAATTTCTTGCATACTATGGAGTTAACTACAGCTTTGAGCAAGACCAGAAGTTATGGAACATCACACAGCCTTGTTCATTCCATCTATTCCAAAGAGTTAATGATAGATTTTGATTCCAAGAGACTTCTGCATGCCTATGCAGCACATACACTCAACGAGTGTCAAATAGTTGCTGGTAGGACAATTTATGAGAAACAGCAAAGAAATTAATACATGAAGATACTATAAATATTAAACACAGACACAAAGACAGACACATACACACAAAGATAAACAGACAGATACACACACACACACACACACCCACACACACACACACACACACACACAGACACACACAGACACCCAGGAGCAATGCCTGTATTCAAAGCATGTTGAATGTTATCCCCAATGGATGAAATCCTCGCGTTATCCACTGAATGGACACTTTCAGCCCTTGAGAAGGATCAAACTTAGAAAAACACGTGAAGTGACATCGGTTCCACCAATGTCCTTGGAAGGAAGACCTACTACCACCATTATGCCAAGGAACAACTAAAACCTAATCCAGACTCAGTGCCTGAAGCCATCACTTGAAGCGAAATCAGTTCTAGCACGGTAACTATGCATGTACATACATCATGATAGCCTGCCATACACTGGCCATATTCAAGGAACACTGAATCTTTTCTCCTCAGACAATTGATTACACTTTATCTAGGGAATAGTAACACGGAGAAAAAAACGAAATTACTGCCTTTCAAGTAGCATTCCTGACTGGCATTATTAGGAACTGAGCATCTAACGGACACTGATCCAGGAATTATGTTTATCCACACGTGTGCCCCAACACATAAACACACCCACAGAGTGGCTGTGATCCATGACTATGAACTACTTTGGAGTAAGTGCATTTCTGGACTTTCATCTAAAATAGTACCTTTCAGCAGAACCCATACTTAGGAATACTGGCAAACACTGGTGATGAGGTGAATATCTTCAAACCTTCACTGCCCGAGGTTTAATGAACCCTGCAGACCACAGAAGAAATTTTGTCAGATCAACAAGTGCCTGTGCTGGGCCACAATGTAACCTTTCCCTCCCTTGCCAGTCCACTGGAACCACACCTTGAGATCACGTGGTCAGGATAAGAAGCAGAAACTAAGGCTGCCTGTGCACCACAGCGACATCAGGCAGCCTGTTCTGCTTGGTGAGCTCCCTGCGCAAATGACACAGAAGCATGTGGACACTAAAAGCTGTGTGGCACGGTAGCTTACGCTAGCTGTGAAGAATGGAATCACCCGATCCTGATGTGCTCAGTTCACCCTTGTGCTCCTCCCACACGTGCCCCGTGTCCCTAGGACCCAGTTAAAAGAGAAGTCTTCCACACAAGACAGGGCCACCTACCTCCAGCTTCTTCATGCTTGGCTGGCTCTGCTACCATAGCAGCAGACCAGGCAGGAGCTGCCTTAGGAATCTATATGTTCCAGGGTCTGTGATCCCACTGTGACACCACAACCAAGTCTGTCCTGATTGGTAAGACCATGCAAGCACTGCCTCTACATCCCTCTCCCTCCAGTCTCCAGCCACTTGTGTGCCAGTTTCCTGGCAAGATCTCCTGATCTGAGCAATGCTTTTCTCCACCATGTTCCCTCCTCAGATCATTCAAGCTTCAACTGCCTTCACATTTCTATCATGTTCCAAACTACTGCCAATCTGGAATCCACACTTTGGAGGAAAAGAAGGCTTTCACGTGGTGAGTACACCAACCCATCAAGCCCTTTGAAGGTAAATCAGCCAGGAAAACATCCGTTACCTTGGATGAGGCAACTTCCTTCTCAGAACTACATCTCCCATCATCTGGGAGGGGATTCCCTTATGGGGACCCAAAATATCACAGAGAGAGGACCCGAGGCTGTTTTCCACCCTACGGTGTTCCTAACTTGAACAGAACACGCAAACGCACATAATGGCTGCCAAGAGACTCCAGGTGATCACATGAATTCTCTTCCTCTCGACACAGAAATTACTTCACTTTGATCTGAGAAGTACACAGGCACACACACACGCTATAGCCAAGGAATGCTCAGGTTTTTCTAGTCACTGAAATGCTTACCACCTCTCAGGAGAATAGCAGGTTTCAGGAACACCACAACCTATGGAATAAACATGAAACTTGCAGGAAGGCCATTCAATACTACAAAGGTTCTCTGAGGGACATCACAGTACCCCTTTCATTCATGGATCCGAAGACCTAAAGTCAGAGCCTCACAAGGCTGTTCCTCAAGAGACTTTGGGAAGGAACCTCATTTCTACAAATCAGTGATGGCAAACTGAACAACAAATATCCCAAACACACTCACACACACATAATGAATGATATACTAATACTTATCCTGTATGTGAATTTCTTGCATTCTACGGACTTAATTACAACATTCAGCAAGACCAAAAGACATGGAACATCGCACAGCCTTGTTCATTCCATCTATTTCAACAGACTTACAAGGAGACTTCTGCATGCTTATACAGCGGGTACACTCAACGAGTGGGAAATCATTGCTAGTATGACAATTTATGAGAAAAAGGACAGAAATTAATACATGAAGACACTACAAGTATTGAACAGAGACACAAAGACAGACACACAGAAAGATAAACAGACAGGTAGACAGACAGACAAACACACATACACACACACACACACAAACACGCAGACACCCAGGAGCCCTGACTGTATTCAAAGCATGTCGAATGTTATCTGCAACGGCTGAAATGCTCGCATTATCCTACTAAGTGGACACTTTCAGCACTTGAGAAAGGGTCAAACCCAGAAAAACACGTGAAATGATGTCGGATCCACCAATTTCCTTGGAAGGAAGACATCCTACCACCATTATGCCAAGGAACAACTAAAGCCTAATCCAGAGTCAGTGCCTGCAGCCATCACTTGAATCAAAATCAATTCTAGCAGGGTAACGATGCATGATACCATACGATGGTCATATTCTAGGAAATCGGAATCTTTCCTCCTCAGAGAATTGATTACAGTTGATGTAGGGAATAGCAATGTGGAGAACAACACGAAATTACTGCCTTTCAAGTAGCATTCCTGACTGGCATTATTAGGAACTGAACATCTAAAGGACACTGATCCAGGAAGTAGTTTTAACCACATATACACCATCACACATAAACACACTCCCAGAGTGCCTGTGGTCCATGAATTATAACTATTTTGGAGTAGCTGAATTTCTGGACTTTCATCTAAGAAAAGTACCTTTCAGCAGAACCCATACTTACGAATAGCTGCAAACACTGGTGATGAGGTGAACGTCTTCAAACCTTCACCGCCCGTGCTTTAATGGACTCTTCAGACCAGAGAGGAAATTATGTTAGATCAACAAGTGCCTGTGGTGTGCCTTTAGGTAACCTTTTGCTCCCTTGGCAGTCCACTAGAACCACACCGAGATCACGTATGCAGGATTAGAAGCAGAAAGCATGGCTCCCTCTGCACCACAGCAACGTAGAGGTGTCCTGTTCTGCTTGGTGAGTTCCCTGCACAAATGACACACAGGCCTGTGGACACTAAAAGCTGTGTGGCACGGTAACTTACGCTAGGTGTGAAGAATGGTATCACCTGATTGTGATGTGCTCAGGTCACCCGTTTGCTCCTGCCACACGTGCCTCGTATCCCTAGGGCCCAGTTAAAAGTGAAGTCTTCCACACAATACAGGGACACCTACCTCCACCTCCTTCCTGCTTGGCTGGCTGCGCTGCCATAGCAACAGGCCAGGCAGGAGCTGCCTCAGGATTCTCCCTGTTCCAGGGGCTGTGTTCCCACTGTGACATCACAGCCATGTCTGGTCCTGATTGGTCAGACCACATAAGCACTGCCTCTACGGCCCCTCTCCCAACAGTCTGCAGCCACTTGTGTGCCAGTTTCCTTGGAAAATCTTCTGATCTGGGGAATGCTTTTCTCCACCAGGTTCCCTCCTCAGATCATTCAAGAGTCAACTGCCAGGACATTTCTATCATATTCCAAACTACTCCTAATCTGGACCCCACACTTTGGAGGACAGGAAGACTTTCACGTGGTGAGTACACAAACACCTCAAGCCCTTTGAAGGTAAATCAGTGGGGAAAACTACCTGAGACTTGGATGAGGCAACTTACTTCTCAGAACTACATCTCCAACCATCTAGGAGGGGATTCCCTTACGTGGACCCAAGATATCACAGAGTGAGAACCTGGGGCTGTTTTCCAGCCTACTGTGTTCCTACCTTGAACCTAACACACAAACATACACACTGGCTGCCAACAGCCTCAAGGTGACCCCATGAATTCACTTCCTCTCCACACAGAAATTACTTCACTTTGATCTGAGATATACATAGGCACACACACGCTATAGACTAGGTTTCTCTAGTCAGTGAAATTTTTACCAAGTCTCGGGAGAATGGCAGGTTTCAGAAACACCATAACCTATGGAAGAAGCACGAAACTCTCAGACAGGACCTTCAAATCTGCAAAGGTTCTACGAGGGACATCACAGTACACCTTCCATTCAGGGAACCGAAGACCAACTCAGAGACACAAAAGGCAGTTCCTCAAGTGCCTTGGAGAAGGAATCTAATTTCCATAAATCAGTGATGGCAAACTGAACAACAAATTTCCCACACACATTCACACACACATAATAAGTGATATACTCATACTTATACTGTATGTGAATTTCTTGCATACTATGGAGTTAACTACAGCTTTGAGCAAGACCAGAAGTTATGGAACATCACACAGCCTTGTTCATTCCATCTATTCCAAAGAGTTAATGATAGATTTTGATTCCAAGAGACTTCTGCATGCCTATGCAGCACATACACTCAACGAGTGTCAAATAGTTGCTGGTAGGACAATTTATGAGAAACAGCAAAGAAATTAATACATGAAGATACTATAAATATTAAACACAGACACAAAGACAGACACATACACACAAAGATAAACAGACAGATACACACACACACACACACACCCACACACACACACACACACACACACAGACACACACAGACACCCAGGAGCAATGCCTGTATTCAAAGCATGTTGAATGTTATCCCCAATGGATGAAATCCTCGCGTTATCCACTGAATGGACACTTTCAGCCCTTGAGAAGGATCAAACTTAGAAAAACACGTGAAGTGACATCGGTTCCACCAATGTCCTTGGAAGGAAGACCTACTACCACCATTATGCCAAGGAACAACTAAAACCTAATCCAGACTCAGTGCCTGAAGCCATCACTTGAAGCGAAATCAGTTCTAGCACGGTAACTATGCATGTACATACATCATGATAGCCTGCCATACACTGGCCATATTCAAGGAACACTGAATCTTTTCTCCTCAGACAATTGATTACACTTTATCTAGGGAATAGTAACACGGAGAAAAAAACGAAATTACTGCCTTTCAAGTAGCATTCCTGACTGGCATTATTAGGAACTGAGCATCTAACGGACACTGATCCAGGAATTATGTTTATCCACACGTGTGCCCCAACACATAAACACACCCACAGAGTGGCTGTGATCCATGACTATGAACTACTTTGGAGTAAGTGCATTTCTGGACTTTCATCTAAAATAGTACCTTTCAGCAGAACCCATACTTAGGAATAATGGCAAACACTGGTGATGAGGTGAATATCTTCAAACCTTCACTGCCCGAGGTTTAATGAACCCTGCAGACCACAGAAGAAATTTTGTCAGATCAACAAGTGCCTGTGCTGGGCCACAATGTAACCTTTCCCTCCCTTGCCAGTCCACTGGAACCACACCTTGAGATCACGTGGTCAGGATAAGAAGCAGAAACTAAGGCTGCCTGTGCACCACAGCGACATCAGGCAGCCTGTTCTGCTTGGTGAGCTCCCTGCGCAAATGACACAGAAGCATGTGGACACTAAAAGCTGTGTGGCACGGTAGCTTACGCTAGCTGTGAAGAATGGAATCACCCGATCCTGATGTGCTCAGTTCACCCTTGTGCTCCTCCCACACGTGCCCCGTGTCCCTAGGACCCAGTTAAAAGAGAAGTCTTCCACACAAGACAGGGCCACCTACCTCCAGCTTCTTCATGCTTGGCTGGCTCTGCTACCATAGCAGCAGACCAGGCAGGAGCTGCCTTAGGAATCTATATGTTCCAGGGTCTGTGATCCCACTGTGACACCACAACCAAGTCTGTCCTGATTGGTAAGACCATGCAAGCACTGCCTCTACATCCCTCTCCCTCCAGTCTCCAGCCACTTGTGTGCCAGTTTCCTGGCAAGATCTCCTGATCTGAGCAATGCTTTTCTCCACCATGTTCCCTCCTCAGATCATTCAAGCTTCAACTGCCTTCACATTTCTATCATGTTCCAAACTACTGCCAATCTGGAATCCACACTTTGGAGGAAAAGAAGGCTTTCACGTGGTGAGTACACCAACCCATCAAGCCCTTTGAAGGTAAATCAGCCAGGAAAACATCCGTTACCTTGGATGAGGCAACTTCCTTCTCAGAACTACATCTCCCATCATCTGGGAGGGGATTCCCTTATGGGGACCAAAAATATCACAGAGAGAGGACCCGAGGCTGTTTTCCACCCTACGGTGTTCCTAACTTGAACAGAACACGCAAACGCACATAATGGCTGCCAAGAGACTCCAGGTGATCACATGAATTCTCTTCCTCTCGACACAGAAATTACTTCACTTTGATCTGAGAAGTACACAGGCACACACACACGCTATAGCCAAGGAATGCTCAGGTTTTTCTAGTCACTGAAATGCTTACCACCTCTCAGGAGAATGGCAGGTTTCAGGAACACCACAACCTATGGAATAAACATGAAACTTGCAGGAAGGCCATTCAATACTACAAAGGTTCTCTGAGGGACATCACAGTACCCCTTTCATTCATGGATCCGAAGACCTAAAGTCAGAGCCTCACAAGGCTGTTCCTCAAGAGACTTTGGGAAGGAACCTCATTTCTGCAAATCAGTGATGGCAAACTGAACAACAAATATCCCAAACACACTCACACACTCATAATGAATGATATACTAATACTTATCCTGTATGTGAATTTCTTGCATTCTACGGACTTAATTACAACATTCAGCAAGACCAAAAGACATGGAACATCGCACAGCCTTGTTCATTCCATCTATTTCAACAGACTTACAAGGAGACTTCTGCATGCTTATACAGCGGGTACACTCAACGAGTGGGAAATCATTGCTAGTATGACAATTTATGAGAAAAAGGAAAGAAATTAATACATGAAGACACTACAAGTATTGAACAGAGACACAAAGACAGACACACAGAAAGATAAACAGACAGGTAGACAGACAGACAAACATACATACACACACACACACACAAACACGCAGACACCCAGGAGCCCTGACTGTATTCAAAGCATGTCGAATGTTATCTGCAACGGCTGAAATGCTCGCATTATCCTACTAAGTGGACACTTTCAGCACTTGAGAAAGGGTCAAACCCAGAAAAACACGTGAAATGATGTCGGATCCACCAATTTCCTTGGAAGGAAGACATCCTACCACCATTATGCCAAGGAACAACTAAAGCCTAATCCAGAGTCAGTGCCTGCAGCCATCACTTGAATCAAAATCAATTCTAGCAGGGTAACGATGCATGATACCATACGATGGTCATATTCTAGGAAATCGGAATCTTTCCTCCTCAGAGAATTGATTACAGTTGATGTAGGGAATAGCAATGTGCAGAACAACACGAAATTACTGCCTTTCAAGTAGCATTCCTGACTGGCATTATTAGGAACTGAACATCTAAAGGACACTGATCCAGGAAGTAGTTTTAACCACATATACACCATCACACATAAACACACTCCCAGAGTGCCTGTGGTCCATGAATTATAACTATTTTGGAGTAGCTGAATTTCTGGACTTTCATCTAAGAAAAGTACCTTTCAGCAGAACCCATACTTACGAATAGCTGCAAACACTGGTGATGAGGTGAACGTCTTCAAACCTTCACCGCCCGTGCTTTAATGGACTCTTCAGACCAGAGAGGAAATTATGTTAGATCAACAAGTGCCTGTGGTGTGCCTTTAGGTAACCTTTTGCTCCCTTGGCAGTCCACTAGAACCACACCGAGATCACGTATTCAGGATTAGAAGCAGAAAGCATGGCTCCCTCTGCACCACAGCAACGTAGAGGTGTCCTGTTCTGCTTGGTGAGTTCCCTGCACAAATGACACACAGGCCTGTGGACACTAAAAGCTGTGTGGCACGGTAACTTACGCTAGCTGTGAAGAATGGTATCACCTGATTGTGATGTGCTCAGGTCACCCGTTTGCTCCTGCCACACGTGCCTCGTATCCCTAGGGCCCAGTTAAAAGTGAAGTCTTCCACACAATACAGGGACACCTACCTCCACCTCCTTCCTGCTTGGCTGGCTGCGCTGCCATAGCAACAGGCCAGGCAGGAGCTGCCTCAGGATTCTCCCTGTTCCAGGGGCTGTGTTCCCACTGTGACATCACAGCCATGTCTGGTCCTGATTGGTCAGACCACATAAGCACTGCCTCTACGGCCCCTCTCCCAACAGTCTGCTGCCACTTGTGTGCCAGTTTCCTTGGAAAATCTTCTGATCTGGGGAATGCTTTTCTCCACCAGGTTCCCTCCTCAGATCATTCAAGAGTCAACTGCCAGGACATTTCTATCATATTCCAAACTACTCCTAATCTGGACCCCACACTTTGGAGGACAGGAAGACTTTCACGTGGTGAGTACACAAACACCTCAAGCCCTTTGAAGGTAAATCAGTGGGGAAAACTACCTGAGACTTGGATGAGGCAACTTACTTCTCAGAACTACATCTCCAACCATCTAGGAGGGGATTCCCTTACGTGGACCCAAGATATCACAGAGTGAGAACCTGGGGCTGTTTTCCAGCCTACTGTGTTCCTACCTTGAACCTAACACACAAACATACACACTGGCTGCCAACAGCCTCAAGGTGACCCCATGAATTCACTTCCTCTCCACACAGAAATTACTTCACTTTGATCTGAGATATACATAGGCACACACACGCTATAGACTAGGTTTCTCTAGTCAGTGAAATTTTTACCAAGTCTCGGGAGAATGGCAGGTTTCAGAAACACCATAACCTATGGAAGAAGCACGAAACTCTCAGACAGGACCTTCAAATCTGCAAAGGTTCTACGAGGGACATCACAGTACACCTTCCATTCAGGGAACCGAAGACCAACTCAGAGACACAAAAGGCAGTTCCTCAAGTGCCTTGGAGAAGGAATCTAATTTCCATAAATCAGTGATGGCAAACTGAACAACAAATTTCCCACACACATTCACACACACATAATAAGTGATATACTCATACTTATACTGTATGTGAATTTCTTGCATACTATGGAGTTAACTACAGCTTTGAGCAAGACCAGAAGTTATGGAACATCACACAGCCTTGTTCATTCCATCTATTCCAAAGAGTTAATGATAGATTTTGATTCCAAGAGACTTCTGCATGCCTATGCAGCACATACACTCAACGAGTGTCAAATAGTTGCTGGTAGGACAATTTATGAGAAACAGCAAAGAAATTAATACATGAAGATACTATAAATATTAAACACAGACACAAAGACAGACACATACACACAAAGATAAACAGACAGATACACACACACACAGACACACACAGACACCCAGGAGCAATGCCTGTATTCAAAGCATGTTGAATGTTATCCCCAATGGATGAAATCCTCGCGTTATCCACTGAATGGACACTTTCAGCCCTTGAGAAGGATCAAACTTAGAAAAACACGTGAAGTGACATCGGTTCCACCAATGTCCTTGGAAGGAAGACCTACTACCACCATTATGCCAAGGAACAACTAAAACCTAATCCAGACTCAGTGCCTGAAGCCATCACTTGAAGCGAAATCAGTTCTAGCACGGTAACTATGCATGTACATACATCATGATAGCCTGCCATACACTGGCCATATTCAAGGAACACTGAATCTTTTCTCCTCAGACAATTGATTACACTTTATCTAGGGAATAGTAACACGGAGAAAAAAACGAAATTACTGCCTTTCAAGTAGCATTCCTGACTGGCATTATTAGGAACTGAGCATCTAACGGACACTGATCCAGGAATTATGTTTATCCACACGTGCGCCCCAACACATAAACACACCCACAGAGTGGCTGTGATCCATGACTATGAACTACTTTGGAGTAAGTGCATTTCTGGACTTTCATCTAAAATAGTACCTTTCAGCAGAACCCATATTTAGGAATACTGGCAAACACTGGTGATGAGGTGAATATCTTCAAACCTTCACTGCCCGAGGTTTAATGAACCCTGCAGACCACAGAAGAAATTTTGTCAGATCAACAAGTGCCTGTGCTGGGCCACAATGTAACCTTTCCCTCCCTTGCCAGTCCACTGGAACCACACCTTGAGATCACGTGGTCAGGATAAGAAGCAGAAACTAAGGCTGCCTGTGCACCACAGCGACATCAGGCAGCCTGTTCTGCTTGGTGAGCTCCCTGCGCAAATGACACAGAAGCATGTGGACACTAAAAGCTGTGTGGCACGGTAGCTTACGCTAGCTGTGAAGAATGGAATCACCCGATCCTGATGTGCTCAGTTCACCCTTGTGCTCCTCCCACACGTGCCCCGTGTCCCTAGGACCCAGTTAAAAGAGAAGTCTTCCACACAAGACAGGGCCACCTACCTCCAGCTTCTTCATGCTTGGCTGGCTCTGCTACCATAGCAGCAGACCAGGCAGGAGCTGCCTTAGGAATCTATATGTTCCAGGGTCTGTGATCCCACTGTGACACCACAACCAAGTCTGTCCTGATTGGTAAGACCATGCAAGCACTGCCTCTACATCCCTCTCCCTCCAGTCTCCAGCCACTTGTGTGCCAGTTTCCTGGCAAGATCTCCTGATCTGAGCAATGCTTTTCTCCACCATGTTCCCTCCTCAGATCATTCAAGCTTCAACTGCCTTCACATTTCTATCATGTTCCAAACTACTGCCAATCTGGAATCCACACTTTGGAGGAAAAGAAGGCTTTCACGTGGTGAGTACACCAACCCATCAAGCCCTTTGAAGGTAAATCAGCCAGGAAAACATCCGTTACCTTGGATGAGGCAACTTCCTTCTCAGAACTACATCTCCCATCATCTGGGAGGGGATTCCCTTATGGGGACCAAAAATATCACAGAGAGAGGACCCGAGGCTGTTTTCCACCCTACGGTGTTCCTAACTTGAAAAGAACACGCAAACGCACATAATGGCTGCCAAGAGACTCCAGGTGATCACATGAATTCTCTTCCTCTCGACACAGAAATTACTTCACTTTGATCTGAGAAGTACACAGGCACACACACACGCTATAGCCAAGGAATGCTCAGGTTTTTCTAGTCACTGAAATGCTTACCACCTCTCAGGAGAATGGCAGGTTTCAGGAACACCACAACCTATGGAATAAACATGAAACTTGCAGGAAGGCCATTCAATACTACAAAGGTTCTCTGAGGGACATCACAGTACCCCTTTCATTCATGGATCCGAAGACCTAAAGTCAGAGCCTCACAAGGCTGTTCCTCAAGAGACTTTGGGAAGGAACCTCATTTCTACAAATCAGTGATGGCAAACTGAACAACAAATATCCCAAACACACTCACACACACATAATGAATGATATACTAATACTTATCCTGTATGTGAATTTCTTGCATTCTACGGACTTAATTACAACATTCAGCAAGACCAAAAGACATGGAACATCGCACAGCCTTGTTCATTCCATCTATTTCAACAGACTTACAAGGAGACTTCTGCATGCTTATACAGCGGGTACACTCAACGAGTGGGAAATCATTGCTAGTATGACAATTTATGAGAAAAAGGAAAGAAATTAATACATGAAGACACTACAAGTATTGAACAGAGACACAAAGACAGACACACAGAAAGATAAACAGACAGGTAGACAGACAGACAAACACACATACACACACACACACACAAACACGCAGACACCCAGGAGCCCTGACTGTATTCAAAGCATGTCGAATGTTATCTGCAACGGCTGAAATGCTCGCATTATCCTACTAAGTGGACACTTTCAGCACTTGAGAAAGGGTCAAACCCAGAAAAACACGTGAAATGATGTCGGATCCACCAATTTCCTTGGAAGGAAGACATCCTACCACCATTATGCCAAGGAACAACTAAAGCCTAATCCAGAGTCAGTGCCTGCAGCCATCACTTGAATCAAAATCAATTCTAGCAGGGTAACGATGCATGATACCATACGATGGTCATATTCTAGGAAATCGGAATCTTTCCTCCTCAGAGAATTGATTACAGTTGATGTAGGGAATAGCAATGTGGAGAACAACACGAAATTACTGCCTTTCAAGTAGCATTCCTGACTGGCATTATTAGGAACTGAACATCTAAAGGACACTGATCCAGGAAGTAGTTTTAACCACATATACACCATCACACATAAACACACTCCCAGAGTGCCTGTGGTCCATGAATTATAACTATTTTGGAGTAGCTGAATTTCTGGACTTTCATCTAAGAAAAGTACCTTTCAGCAGAACCCATACTTACGAATAGCTGCAAACACTGGTGATGAGGTGAACGTCTTCAAACCTTCACCGCCCGTGCTTTAATGGACTCTTCAGACCAGAGAGGAAATTATGTTAGATCAACAAGTGCCTGTGGTGTGCCTTTAGGTAACCTTTTGCTCCCTTGGCAGTCCACTAGAACCACACCGAGATCACGTATTCAGGATTAGAAGCAGAAAGCATGGCTCCCTCTGCACCACAGCAACGTAGAGGTGTCCTGTTCTGCTTGGTGAGTTCCCTGCACAAATGACACACAGGCCTGTGGACACTAAAAGCTGTGTGGCACGGTAACTTACGCTAGCTGTGAAGAATGGTATCACCTGATTGTGATGTGCTCAGGTCACCCGTTTGCTCCTGCCACACGTGCCTCGTATCCCTAGGGCCCAGTTAAAAGTGAAGTCTTCCACACAATACAGGGACACCTACCTCCACCTCCTTCCTGCTTGGCTGGCTGCGCTGCCATAGCAACAGGCCAGGCAGGAGCTGCCTCAGGATTCTCCCTGTTCCAGGGGCTGTGTTCCCACTGTGACATCACAGCCATGTCTGGTCCTGATTGGTCAGACCACATAAGCACTGCCTCTACGGCCCCTCTCCCAACAGTCTGCAGCCACTTGTGTGCCAGTTTCCTTGGAAAATCTTCTGATCTGGGGAATGCTTTTCTCCACCAGGTTCCCTCCTCAGATCATTCAAGAGTCAACTGCCAGGACATTTCTATCATATTCCAAACTACTCCTAATCTGGACCCCACACTTTGGAGGACAGGAAGACTTTCACGTGGTGAGTACACAAACACCTCAAGCCCTTTGAAGGTAAATCAGTGGGGAAAACTACCTGAGACTTGGATGAGGCAACTTACTTCTCAGAACTACATCTCCAACCATCTAGGAGGGGATTCCCTTACGTGGACCCAAGATACCACAGAGTGAGAACCTGGGGCTGTTTTCCAGCCTACTGTGTTCCTACCTTGAACCTAACACACAAACATACACACTGGCTGCCAACAGCCTCAAGGTGACCCCATGAATTCACTTCCTCTCCACACAGAAATTACTTCACTTTGATCTGAGATATACATAGGCACACACACGCTATAGACTAGGTTTCTCTAGTCAGTGAAATTTTCACCAAGTCTCGGGAGAATGGCAGGTTTCAGAAACACCATAACCTATGGAAGAAGCACGAAACTCTCAGACAGGACCTTCAAATCTGCAAAGGTTCTACGAGGGACATCACAGTACACCTTCCATTCAGGGAACCGAAGACCAACTCAGAGACACAAAAAGCAGTTCCTCAAGTGCCTTGGAGAAGGAATCTAATTTCCATAAATCAGTGATGGCAAACTGAACAACAAATTTCCCACACACATTCACACACACATAATAAGTGATATACTCATACTTATACTGTATGTGAATTTCTTGCATACTATGGAGTTAACTACAGCTTTGAGCAAGACCAGAAGTTATGGAACATCACACAGCCTTGTTCATTCCATCTATTCCAAAGAGTTAATGATAGATTTTGATTCCAAGAGACTTCTGCATGCCTATGCAGCACATACACTCAACGAGTGTCAAATAGTTGCTGGTAGGACAATTTATGAGAAACAGCAAAGAAATTAATACATGAAGATACTATAAATATTAAACACAGACACAAAGACAGACACATACACACAAAGATAAACAGACAGATACACACACACACACACACACACACACACACACACACACACAGACACACACAGACACCCAGGAGCAATGCCTGTATTCAAAGCATGTTGAATGTTATCCCCAATGGATGAAATCCTCGCGTTATCCACTGAATGGACACTTTCAGCCCTTGAGAAGGATCAAACTTAGAAAAACACGTGAAGTGACATCGGTTCCACCAATGTCCTTGGAAGGAAGACCTACTACCACCATTATGCCAAGGAACAACTAAAACCTAATCCAGACTCAGTGCCTGAAGCCATCACTTGAAGCGAAATCAGTTCTAGCACGGTAACTATGCATGTACATACATCATGATAGCCTGCCATACACTGGCCATATTCAAGGAACACTGAATCTTTTCTCCTCAGACAATTGATTACACTTTATCTAGGGAATAGTAACACGGAGAAAAAAACGAAATTACTGCCTTTCAAGTAGCATTCCTGACTGGCATTATTAGGAACTGAGCATCTAACGGACACTGATCCAGGAATTATGTTTATCCACACGTGCGCCCCAACACATAAACACACCCACAGAGTGGCTGTGATCCATGACTATGAACTACTTTGGAGTAAGTGCATTTCTGGACTTTCATCTAAAATAGTACCTTTCAGCAGAACCCATACTTAGGAATACTGGCAAACACTGGTGATGAGGTGAATATCTTCAAACCTTCACTGCCCGAGGTTTAATGAACCCTGCAGACCACAGAAGAAATTTTGTCAGATCAACAAGTGCCTGTGCTGGGCCACAATGTAACCTTTCCCTCCCTTGCCAGTCCACTGGAACCACACCTTGAGATCACGTGGTCAGGATAAGAAGCAGAAACTAAGGCTGCCTGTGCACCACAGCGACATCAGGCAGCCTGTTCTGCTTGGTGAGCTCCCTGCGCAAATGACACAGAAGCATGTGGACACTAAAAGCTGTGTGGCACGGTAGCTTACGCTAGCTGTGAAGAATGGAATCACCCGATCCTGATGTGCTCAGTTCACCCTTGTGCTCCTCCCACACGTGCCCCGTGTCCCTAGGACCCAGTTAAAAGAGAAGTCTTCCACACAAGACAGGGCCACCTACCTCCAGCTTCTTCATGCTTGGCTGGCTCTGCTACCATAGCAGCAGACCAGGCAGGAGCTGCCTTAGGAATCTATATGTTCCAGGGTCTGTGATCCCACTGTGACACCACAACCAAGTCTGTCCTGATTGGTAAGACCATGCAAGCACTGCCTCTACATCCCTCTCCCTCCAGTCTCCAGCCACTTGTGTGCCAGTTTCCTGGCAAGATCTCCTGATCTGAGCAATGCTTTTCTCCACCATGTTCCCTCCTCAGATCATTCAAGCTTCAACTGCCTTCACATTTCTATCATGTTCCAAACTACTGCCAATCTGGAATCCACACTTTGGAGGAAAAGAAGGCTTTCACGTGGTGAGTACACCAACCCATCAAGCCCTTTGAAGGTAAATCAGCCAGGAAAACATCCGTTACCTTGGATGAGGCAACTTCCTTCTCAGAACTACATCTCCCATCATCTGGGAGGGGATTCCCTTATGGGGACCCAAAATATCACAGAGAGAGGACCCGAGGCTGTTTTCCACCCTACGGTGTTCCTAACTTGAACAGAACATGCAAACGCACATAATGGCTGCCAAGAGACTCCAGGTGATCACATGAATTCTCTTCCTCTCGACACAGAAATTACTTCACTTTGATCTGAGAAGTACACAGGCACACACACACGCTATAGCCAAGGAATGCTCAGGTTTTTCTAGTCACTGAAATGCTTACCACCTCTCAGGAGAATGGCAGGTTTCAGGAACACCACAACCTATGGAATAAACATGAAACTTGCAGGAAGGCCATTCAATACTACAAAGGTTCTCTGAGGGACATCACAGTACCCCTTTCATTCATGGATCCGAAGACCTAAAGTCAGAGCCTCACAAGGCTGTTCCTCAAGAGACTTTGGGAAGGAACCTCATTTCTACAAATCAGTGATGGCAAACTGAACAACAAATATCCCAAACACACTCACACACACATAATGAATGATATACTAATACTTATCCTGTATGTGAATTTCTTGCATTCTACGGACTTAATTACAACATTCAGCAAGACCAAAAGACATGGAACATCGCACAGCCTTGTTCATTCCATCTATTTCAACAGACTTACAAGGAGACTTCTGCATGCTTATACAGCGGGTACACTCAACGAGTGGGAAATCATTGCTAGTATGACAATTTATGAGAAAAAGGAAAGAAATTAATACATGAAGACACTACAAGTATTGAACAGAGACACAAAGACAGACACACAGAAAGATAAACAGACAGGTAGACAGACAGACAAACACACATACACACACACACACACAAACACGCAGACACCCAGGAGCCCTGACTGTATTCAAAGCATGTCGAATGTTATCTGCAAAGGCTGAAATGCTCGCATTATCCTACTAAGTGGACACTTTCAGCACTTGAGAAAGGGTCAAACCCAGAAAAACACGTGAAATGATGTCGGATCCACCAATTTCCTTGGAAGGAAGACATCCTACCACCATTATGCCAAGGAACAACTAAAGCCTAATCCAGAGTCAGTGCCTGCAGCCATCACTTGAATCAAAATCAATTCTAGCAGGGTAACGATGCATGATACCATACGATGGTCATATTCTAGGAAATCGGAATCTTTCCTCCTCAGAGAATTGATTACAGTTGATGTAGGGAATAGCAATGTGGAGAACAACACGAAATTACTGCCTTTCAAGTAGCATTCCTGACTGGCATTATTAGGAACTGAACATCTAAAGGACACTGATCCAGGAAGTAGTTTTAACCACATATACACCATCACACATAAACACACTCCCAGAGTGCCTGTGGTCCATGAATTATAACTATTTTGGAGTAGCTGAATTTCTGGACTTTCATCTAAGAAAAGTACCTTTCAGCAGAACCCATACTTACGAATAGCTGCAAACACTGGTGATGAGGTGAACGTCTTCAAACCTTCACCGCCCGTGCTTTAATGGACTCTTCAGACCAGAGAGGAAATTATGTTAGATCAACAAGTGCCTGTGGTGTGCCTTTAGGTAACCTTTTGCTCCCTTGGCAGTCCACTAGAACCACACCGAGATCACGTATGCAGGATTAGAAGCAGAAAGCATGGCTCCCTCTGCACCACAGCAACGTAGAGGTGTCCTGTTCTGCTTGGTGAGTTCCCTGCACAAATGACACACAGGCCTGTGGACACTAAAAGCTGTGTGGCACGGTAACTTACGCTAGGTGTGAAGAATGGTATCACCTGATTGTGATGTGCTCAGGTCACCCGTTTGCTCCTGCCACACGTGCCTCGTATCCCTAGGGCCCAGTTAAAAGTGAAGTCTTCCACACAATACAGGGACACCTACCTCCACCTCCTTCCTGCTTGGCTGGCTGCGCTGCCATAGCAACAGGCCAGGCAGGAGCTGCCTCAGGATTCTCCCTGTTCCAGGGGCTGTGTTCCCACTGTGACATCACAGCCATGTCTGGTCCTGATTGGTCAGACCACATAAGCACTGCCTCTTCGGCCCCTCTCCCAACAGTCTGCAGCCACTTGTGTGCCAGTTTCCTTGGAAAATCTTCTGATCTGGGGAATGCTTTTCTCCACCAGGTTCCCTCCTCAGATCATTCAAGAGTCAACTGCCAGGACATTTCTATCATATTCCAAACTACTCCTAATCTGGACCCCACACTTTGGAGGACAGGAAGACTTTCACGTGGTGAGTACACAAACACCTCAAGCCCTTTGAAGGTAAATCAGTGGGGAAAACTACCTGAGACTTGGATGAGGCAACTTACTTCTCAGAACTACATCTCCAACCATCTAGGAGGGGATTCCCTTACGTGGACCCAAGATATCACAGAGTGAGAACCTGGGGCTGTTTTCCAGCCTACTGTGTTCCTACCTTGAACCTAACACACAAACATACACACTGGCTGCCAACAGCCTCAAGGTGACCCCATGAATTCACTTCCTCTCCACACAGAAATTACTTCACTTTGATCTGAGATATACATAGGCACACACACGCTATAGACTAGGTTTCTCTAGTCAGTGAAATTTTTACCAAGTCTCGGGAGAATGGCAGGTTTCAGAAACACCATAACCTATGGAAGAAGCACGAAACTCTCAGACAGGACCTTCAAATCTGCAAAGGTTCTACGAGGGACATCACAGTACACCTTCCATTCAGGGAACCGAAGACCAACTCAGAGACACAAAAGGCAGTTCCTCAAGTGCCTTGGAGAAGGAATCTAATTTCCATAAATCAGTGATGGCAAACTGAACAACAAATTTCCCACACACATTCACACACACATAATAAGTGATATACTCATACTTATACTGTATGTGAATTTCTTGCATACTATGGAGTTAACTACAGCTTTGAGCAAGACCAGAAGTTATGGAACATCACACAGCCTTGTTCATTCCATCTATTCCAAAGAGTTAATGATAGATTTTGATTCCAAGAGACTTCTGCATGCCTATGCAGCACATACACTCAACGAGTGTCAAATAGTTGCTGGTAGGACAATTTATGAGAAACAGCAAAGAAATTAATACATGAAGATACTATAAATATTAAACACAGACACAAAGACAGACACATACACACAAAGATAAACAGACAGATACACACACACACACACACACACACACACACACACACACAGACACACACAGACACCCAGGAGCAATGCCTGTATTCAAAGCATGTTGAATGTTATCCCCAATGGATGAAATCCTCGCGTTATCCACTGAATGGACACTTTCAGCCCTTGAGAAGGATCAAACTTAGAAAAACACGTGAAGTGACATCGGTTCCACCAATGTCCTTGGAAGGAAGACCTACTACCACCATTATGCCAAGGAACAACTAAAACCTAATCCAGACTCAGTGCCTGAAGCCATCACTTGAAGCGAAATCAGTTCTAGCACGGTAACTATGCATGTACATACATCATGATAGCCTGCCATACACTGGCCATATTCAAGGAACACTGAATCTTTTCTCCTCAGACAATTGATTACACTTTATCTAGGGAATAGTAACACGGAGAAAAAAACGAAATTACTGCCTTTCAAGTAGCATTCCTGACTGGCATTATTAGGAACTGAGCATCTAACGGACACTGATCCAGGAATTATGTTTATCCACACGTGTGCCCCAACACATAAACACACCCACAGAGTGGCTGTGATCCATGACTATGAACTACTTTGGAGTAAGTGCATTTCTGGACTTTCATCTAAAATAGTACCTTTCAGCAGAACCCATACTTAGGAATAATGGCAAACACTGGTGATGAGGTGAATATCTTCAAACCTTCACTGCCCGAGGTTTAATGAACCCTGCAGACCACAGAAGAAATTTTGTCAGATCAACAAGTGCCTGTGCTGGGCCACAATGTAACCTTTCCCTCCCTTGCCAGTCCACTGGAACCACACCTTGAGATCACGTGGTCAGGATAAGAAGCAGAAACTAAGGCTGCCTGTGCACCACAGCGACATCAGGCAGCCTGTTCTGCTTGGTGAGCTCCCTGCGCAAATGACACAGAAGCATGTGGACACTAAAAGCTGTGTGGCACGGTAGCTTACGCTAGCTGTGAAGAATGGAATCACCCGATCCTGATGTGCTCAGTTCACCCTTGTGCTCCTCCCACACGTGCCCCGTGTCCCTAGGACCCAGTTAAAAGAGAAGTCTTCCACACAAGACAGGGCCACCTACCTCCAGCTTCTTCATGCTTGGCTGGCTCTGCTACCATAGCAGCAGACCAGGCAGGAGCTGCCTTAGGAATCTATATGTTCCAGGGTCTGTGATCCCACTGTGACACCACAACCAAGTCTGTCCTGATTGGTAAGACCATGCAAGCACTGCCTCTACATCCCTCTCCCTCCAGTCTCCAGCCACTTGTGTGCCAGTTTCCTGGCAAGATCTCCTGATCTGAGCAATGCTTTTCTCCACCATGTTCCCTCCTCAGATCATTCAAGCTTCAACTGCCTTCACATTTCTATCATGTTCCAAACTACTGCCAATCTGGAATCCACACTTTGGAGGAAAAGAAGGCTTTCACGTGGTGAGTACACCAACCCATCAAGCCCTTTGAAGGTAAATCAGCCAGGAAAACATCCGTTACCTTGGATGAGGCAACTTCCTTCTCAGAACTACATCTCCCATCATCTGGGAGGGGATTCCCTTATGGGGACCCAAAATATCACAGAGAGAGGACCCGAGGCTGTTTTCCACCCTACGGTGTTCCTAACTTGAACAGAACACGCAAACGCACATAATGGCTGCCAAGAGACTCCAGGTGATCACATGAATTCTCTTCCTCTCGACACAGAAATTACTTCACTTTGATCTGAGAAGTACACAGGCACACACACACGCTATAGCCAAGGAATGCTCAGGTTTTTCTAGTCACTGAAATGCTTACCACCTCTCAGGAGAATGGCAGGTTTCAGGAACACCACAACCTATGGAATAAACATGAAACTTGCAGGAAGGCCATTCAATACTACAAAGGTTCTCTGAGGGACATCACAGTACCCCTTTCATTCATGGATCCGAAGACCTAAAGTCAGAGCCTCACAAGGCTGTTCCTCAAGAGACTTTGGGAAGGAACCTCATTTCTACAAATCAGTGATGGCAAACTGAACAACAAATATCCCAAACACACTCACACACTCATAATGAATGATATACTAATACTTATCCTGTATGTGAATTTCTTGCATTCTACGGACTTAATTACAACATTCAGCAAGACCAAAAGACATGGAACATCGCACAGCCTTGTTCATTCCATCTATTTCAACAGACTTACAAGGAGACTTCTGCATGCTTATACAGCGGGTACACTCAACGAGTGGGAAATCATTGCTAGTATGACAATTTATGAGAAAAAGGAAAGAAATTAATACATGAAGACACTACAAGTATTGAACAGAGACACAAAGACAGACACACAGAAAGATAAACAGACAGGTAGACAGACAGACAAACATACATACACACACACACACACAAACACGCAGACACCCAGGAGCCCTGACTGTATTCAAAGCATGTCGAATGTTATCTGCAACGGCTGAAATGCTCGCATTATCCTACTAAGTGGACACTTTCAGCACTTGAGAAAGGGTCAAACCCAGAAAAACACGTGAAATGATGTCGGATCCACCAATTTCCTTGGAAGGAAGACATCCTACCACCATTATGCCAAGGAACAACTAAAGCCTAATCCAGAGTCAGTGCCTGCAGCCATCACTTGAATCAAAATCAATTCTAGCAGGGTAACGATGCATGATACCATACGATGGTCATATTCTAGGAAATCGGAATCTTTCCTCCTCAGAGAATTGATTACAGTTGATGTAGGGAATAGCAATGTGCAGAACAACACGAAATTACTGCCTTTCAAGTAGCATTCCTGACTGGCATTATTAGGAACTGAACATCTAAAGGACACTGATCCAGGAAGTAGTTTTAACCACATATACACCATCACACATAAACACACTCCCAGAGTGCCTGTGGTCCATGAATTATAACTATTTTGGAGTAGCTGAATTTCTGGACTTTCATCTAAGAAAAGTACCTTTCAGCAGAACCCATACTTACGAATAGCTGCAAACACTGGTGATGAGGTGAACGTCTTCAAACCTTCACCGCCCGTGCTTTAATGGACTCTTCAGACCAGAGAGGAAATTATGTTAGATCAACAAGTGCCTGTGGTGTGCCTTTAGGTAACCTTTTGCTCCCTTGGCAGTCCACTAGAACCACACCGAGATCACGTATTCAGGATTAGAAGCAGAAAGCATGGCTCCCTCTGCACCACAGCAACGTAGAGGTGTCCTGTTCTGCTTGGTGAGTTCCCTGCACAAATGACACACAGGCCTGTGGACACTAAAAGCTGTGTGGCACGGTAACTTACGCTAGCTGTGAAGAATGGTATCACCTGATTGTGATGTGCTCAGGTCACCCGTTTGCTCCTGCCACACGTGCCTCGTATCCCTAGGGCCCAGTTAAAAGTGAAGTCTTCCACACAATACAGGGACACCTACCTCCACCTCCTTCCTGCTTGGCTGGCTGCGCTGCCATAGCAACAGGCCAGGCAGGAGCTGCCTCAGGATTCTCCCTGTTCCAGGGGCTGTGTTCCCACTGTGACATCACAGCCATGTCTGGTCCTGATTGGTCAGACCACATAAGCACTGCCTCTACGGCCCCTCTCCCAACAGTCTGCAGCCACTTGTGTGCCAGTTTCCTTGGAAAATCTTCTGATCTGGGGAATGCTTTTCTCCACCAGGTTCCCTCCTCAGATCATTCAAGAGTCAACTGCCAGGACATTTCTATCATATTCCAAACTACTCCTAATCTGGACCCCACACTTTGGAGGACAGGAAGACTTTCACGTGGTGAGTACACAAACACCTCAAGCCCTTTGAAGGTAAATCAGTGGGGAAAACTACCTGAGACTTGGATGAGGCAACTTACTTCTCAGAACTACATCTCCAACCATCTAGGAGGGGATTCCCTTACGTGGACCCAAGATATCACAGAGTGAGAACCTGGGGCTGTTTTCCAGCCTACTGTGTTCCTACCTTGAACCTAACACACAAACATACACACTGGCTGCCAACAGCCTCAAGGTGACCCCATGAATTCACTTCCTCTCCACACAGAAATTACTTCACTTTGATCTGAGATATACATAGGCACACACACGCTATAGACTAGGTTTCTCTAGTCAGTGAAATTTTTACCAAGTCTCGGGAGAATGGCAGGTTTCAGAAACACCATAACCTATGGAAGAAGCACGAAACTCTCAGACAGGACCTTCAAATCTGCAAAGGTTCTACGAGGGACATCACAGTACACCTTCCATTCAGGGAACCGAAGACCAACTCAGAGACACAAAAGGCAGTTCCTCAAGTGCCTTGGAGAAGGAATCTAATTTCCATAAATCAGTGATGGCAAACTGAACAACAAATTTCCCACACACATTCACACACACATAATAAGTGATATACTCATACTTATACTGTATGTGAATTTCTTGCATACTATGGAGTTAACTACAGCTTTGAGCAAGACCAGAAGTTATGGAACATCACACAGCCTTGTTCATTCCATCTATTCCAAAGAGTTAATGATAGATTTTGATTCCAAGAGACTTCTGCATGCCTATGCAGCACATACACTCAACGAGTGTCAAATAGTTGCTGGTAGGACAATTTATGAGAAACAGCAAAGAAATTAATACATGAAGATACTATAAATATTAAACACAGACACAAAGACAGACACATACACACAAAGATAAACAGACAGATACACACACACACACACACACACACACACACAGACACACACAGACACCCAGGAGCAATGCCTGTATTCAAAGCATGTTGAATGTTATCCCCAATGGATGAAATCCTCGCGTTATCCACTGAATGGACACTTTCAGCCCTTGAGAAGGATCAAACTTAGAAAAACACGTGAAGTGACATCGGTTCCACCAATGTCCTTGGAAGGAAGACCTACTACCACCATTATGCCAAGGAACAACTAAAACCTAATCCAGACTCAGTGCCTGAAGCCATCACTTGAAGCGAAATCAGTTCTAGCACGGTAACTATGCATGTACATACATCATGATAGCCTGCCATACACTGGCCATATTCAAGGAACACTGAATCTTTTCTCCTCAGACAATTGATTACACTTTATCTAGGGAATAGTAACACGGAGAAAAAAACGAAATTACTGCCTTTCAAGTAGCATTCCTGACTGGCATTATTAGGAACTGAGCATCTAACGGACACTGATCCAGGAATTATGTTTATCCACACGTGCGCCCCAACACATAAACACACCCACAGAGTGGCTGTGATCCATGACTATGAACTACTTTGGAGTAAGTGCATTTCTGGACTTTCATCTAAAATAGTACCTTTCAGCAGAACCCATATTTAGGAATACTGGCAAACACTGGTGATGAGGTGAATATCTTCAAACCTTCACTGCCCGAGGTTTAATGAACCCTGCAGACCACAGAAGAAATTTTGTCAGATCAACAAGTGCCTGTGCTGGGCCACAATGTAACCTTTCCCTCCCTTGCCCGTCCACTGGAACCACACCTTGAGATCACGTGGTCAGGATAAGAAGCAGAAACTAAGGCTGCCTGTGCACCACAGCGACATCAGGCAGCCTGTTCTGCTTGGTGAGCTCCCTGCGCAAATGACACAGAAGCATGTGGACACTAAAAGCTGTGTGGCACGGTAGCTTACGCTAGCTGTGAAGAATGGAATCACCCGATCCTGATGTGCTCAGTTCACCCTTGTGCTCCTCCCACACGTGCCCCGTGTCCCTAGGACCCAGTTAAAAGAGAAGTCTTCCACACAAGACAGGGCCACCTACCTCCAGCTTCTTCATGCTTGGCTGGCTCTGCTACCATAGCAGCAGACCAGGCAGGAGCTGCCTTAGGAATCTATATGTTCCAGGGTCTGTGATCCCACTGTGACACCACAACCAAGTCTGTCCTGATTGGTAAGACCATGCAAGCACTGCCTCTACATCCCTCTCCCTCCAGTCTCCAGCCACTTGTGTGCCAGTTTCCTGGCAAGATCTCCTGATCTGAGCAATGCTTTTCTCCACCATGTTCCCTCCGCAGATCATTCAAGCTTCAACTGCCTTCACATTTCTATCATGTTCCAAACTACTGCCAATCTGGAATCCACACTTTGGAGGAAAAGAAGGCTTTCACGTGGTGAGTACACCAACCCATCAAGCCCTTTGAAGGTAAATCAGCCAGGAAAACATCCGTTACCTTGGATGAGGCAACTTCCTTCTCAGAACTACATCTCCCATCATCTGGGAGGGGATTCCCTTATGGGGACCAAAAATATCACAGAGAGAGGACCCGAGGCTGTTTTCCACCCTACGGTGTTCCTAACTTGAAAAGAACACGCAAACGCACATAATGGCTGCCAAGAGACTCCAGGTGATCACATGAATTCTCTTCCTCTCGACACAGAAATTACTTCACTTTGATCTGAGAAGTACACAGGCACACACACACGCTATAGCCAAGGAATGCTCAGGTTTTTCTAGTCACTGAAATGCTTACCACCTCTCAGGAGAATGGCAGGTTTCAGGAACACCACAACCTATGGAATAAACATGAAACTTGCAGGAAGGCCATTCAATACTACAAAGGTTCTCTGAGGGACATCACAGTACCCCTTTCATTCATGGATCCGAAGACCTAAAGTCAGAGCCTCACAAGGCTGTTCCTCAAGAGACTTTGGGAAGGAACCTCATTTCTACAAATCAGTGATTGCAAACTGAACAACAAATATCCCAAACACACTCACACACACATAATGAATGATATACTAATACTTATCCTGTATGTGAATTTCTTGCATTCTACGGACTTAATTACAACATTCAGCAAGACCAAAAGACATGGAACATCGCACAGCCTTGTTCATTCCATCTATTTCAACAGACTTACAAGGAGACTTCTGCATGCTTATACAGCGGGTACACTCAACGAGTGGGAAATCATTGCTAGTATGACAATTTATGAGAAAAAGGAAAGAAATTAATACATGAAGACACTACAAGTATTGAACAGAGACACAAAGACAGACACACAGAAAGATAAACAGACAGGTAGACAGACAGACAAACACACATACACACACACACACACAAACACGCAGACACCCAGGAGCCCTGACTGTATTCAAAGCATGTCGAATGTTATCTGCAACGGCTGAAATGCTCGCATTATCCTACTAAGTGGACACTTTCAGCACTTGAGAAAGGGTCAAACCCAGAAAAACACGTGAAATGATGTCGGATCCACCAATTTCCTTGGAAGGAAGACATCCTACCACCATTATGCCAAGGAACAACTAAAGCCTAATCCAGAGTCAGTGCCTGCAGCCATCACTTGAATCAAAATCAATTCTAGCAGGGTAACGATGCATGATACCATACGATGGTCATATTCTAGGAAATCGGAATCTTTCCTCCTCAGAGAATTGATTACAGTTGATGTAGGGAATAGCAATGTGGAGAACAACACGAAATTACTGCCTTTCAAGTAGCATTCCTGACTGGCATTATTAGGAACTGAACATCTAAAGGACACTGATCCAGGAAGTAGTTTTAACCACATATACACCATCACACATAAACACACTCCCAGAGTGCCTGTGGTCCATGAATTATAACTATTTTGGAGTAGCTGAATTTCTGGACTTTCATCTAAGAAAAGTACCTTTCAGCAGAACCCATACTTACGAATAGCTGCAAACACTGGTGATGAGGTGAACGTCTTCAAACCTTCACCGCCCGTGCTTTAATGGACTCTTCAGACCAGAGAGGAAATTATGTTAGATCAACAAGTGCCTGTGGTGTGCCTTTAGGTAACCTTTTGCTCCCTTGGCAGTCCACTAGAACCACACCGAGATCACGTATTCAGGATTAGAAGCAGAAAGCATGGCTCCCTCTGCACCACAGCAACGTAGAGGTGTCCTGTTCTGCTTGGTGAGTTCCCTGCACAAATGACACACAGGCCTGTGGACACTAAAAGCTGTGTGGCACGGTAACTTACGCTAGCTGTGAAGAATGGTATCACCTGATTGTGATGTGCTCAGGTCACCCGTTTGCTCCTGCCACACGTGCCTCGTATCCCTAGGGCCCAGTTAAAAGTGAAGTCTTCCACACAATACAGGGACACCTACCTCCACCTCCTTCCTGCTTGGCTGGCTGCGCTGCCATAGCAACAGGCCAGGCAGGAGCTGCCTCAGGATTCTCCCTGTTCCAGGGGCTGTGTTCCCACTGTGACATCACAGCCATGTCTGGTCCTGATTGGTCAGACCACATAAGCACTGCCTCTACGGCCCCTCTCCCAACAGTCTGCAGCCACTTGTGTGCCAGTTTCCTTGGAAAATCTTCTGATCTGGGGAATGCTTTTCTCCACCAGGTTCCCTCCTCAGATCATTCAAGAGTCAACTGCCAGGACATTTCTATCATATTCCAAACTACTCCTAATCTGGACCCCACACTTTGGAGGACAGGAAGACTTTCACGTGGTGAGTACACAAACACCTCAAGCCCTTTGAAGGTAAATCAGTGGGGAAAACTACCTGAGACTTGGATGAGGCAACTTACTTCTCAGAACTACATCTCCAACCATCTAGGAGGGGATTCCCTTACGTGGACCCAAGATACCACAGAGTGAGAACCTGGGGCTGTTTTCCAGCCTACTGTGTTCCTACCTTGAACCTAACACACAAACATACACACTGGCTGCCAACAGCCTCAAGGTGACCCCATGAATTCACTTCCTCTCCACACAGAAATTACTTCACTTTGATCTGAGATATACATAGGCACACACACGCTATAGACTAGGTTTCTCTAGTCAGTGAAATTTTCACCAAGTCTCGGGAGAATGGCAGGTTTCAGAAACACCATAACCTATGGAAGAAGCACGAAACTCTCAGACAGGACCTTCAAATCTGCAAAGGTTCTACGAGGGACATCACAGTACACCTTCCATTCAGGGAACCGAAGACCAACTCAGAGACACAAAAGGCAGTTCCTCAAGTGCCTTGGAGAAGGAATCTAATTTCCATAAATCAGTGATGGCAAACTGAACAACAAATTTCCCACACACATTCACACACACATAATAAGTGATATACTCATACTTATACTGTATGTGAATTTCTTGCATACTATGGAGTTAACTACAGCTTTGAGCAAGACCAGAAGTTATGGAACATCACACAGCCTTGTTCATTCCATCTATTCCAAAGAGTTAATGATAGATTTTGATTCCAAGAGACTTCTGCATGCCTATGCAGCACATACACTCAACGAGTGTCAAATAGTTGCTGGTAGGACAATTTATGAGAAACAGCAAAGAAATTAATACATGAAGATACTATAAATATTAAACACAGACACAAAGACAGACACATACACACAAAGATAAACAGACAGATACACACACACACACACACACACACACACACACAGACACACACAGACACCCAGGAGCAATGCCTGTATTCAAAGCATGTTGAATGTTATCCCCAATGGATGAAATCCTCGCGTTATCCACTGAATGGACACTTTCAGCCCTTGAGAAGGATCAAACTTAGAAAAACACGTGAAGTGACATCGGTTCCACCAATGTCCTTGGAAGGAAGACCTACTACCACCATTATGCCAAGGAACAACTAAAACCTAATCCAGACTCAGTGCCTGAAGCCATCACTTGAAGCGAAATCAGTTCTAGCACGGTAACTATGCATGTACATACATCATGATAGCCTGCCATACACTGGCCATATTCAAGGAACACTGAATCTTTTCTCCTCAGACAATTGATTACACTTTATCTAGGGAATAGTAACACGGAGAAAAAAACGAAATTACTGCCTTTCAAGTAGCATTCCTGACTGGCATTATTAGGAACTGAGCATCTAACGCACACTGATCCAGGAATTATGTTTATCCACACGTGCGCCCCAACACATAAACACACCCACAGAGTGGCTGTGATCCATGACTATGAACTACTTTGGAGTAAGTGCATTTCTGGACTTTCATCTAAAATAGTACCTTTCAGCAGAACCCATACTTAGGAATACTGGCAAACACTGGTGATGAGGTGAATATCTTCAAACCTTCACTGCCCGAGGTTTAATGAACCCTGCAGACCACAGAAGAAATTTTGTCAGATCAACAAGTGCCTGTGCTGGGCCACAATGTAACCTTTCCCTCCCTTGCCAGTCCACTGGAACCACACCTTGAGATCACGTGGTCAGGATAAGAAGCAGAAACTAAGGCTGCCTGTGCACCACAGCGACATCAGGCAGCCTGTTCTGCTTGGTGAGCTCCCTGCGCAAATGACACAGAAGCATGTGGACACTAAAAGCTGTGTGGCACGGTAGCTTACGCTAGCTGTGAAGAATGGAATCACCCGATCCTGATGTGCTCAGTTCACCCTTGTGCTCCTCCCACACGTGCCCCGTGTCCCTAGGACCCAGTTAAAAGAGAAGTCTTCCACACAAGACAGGGCCACCTACCTCCAGCTTCTTCATGCTTGGCTGGCTCTGCTACCATAGCAGCAGACCAGGCAGGAGCTGCCTTAGGAATCTATATGTTCCAGGGTCTGTGATCCCACTGTGACACCACAACCAAGTCTGTCCTGATTGGTAAGACCATGCAAGCACTGCCTCTACATCCCTCTCCCTCCAGTCTCCAGCCACTTGTGTGCCAGTTTCCTGGCAAGATCTCCTGATCTGAGCAATGCTTTTCTCCACCATGTTCCCTCCTCAGATCATTCAAGCTTCAACTGCCTTCACATTTCTATCATGTTCCAAACTACTGCCAATCTGGAATCCACACTTTGGAGGAAAAGAAGGCTTTCACGTGGTGAGTACACCAACCCATCAAGCCCTTTGAAGGTAAATCAGCCAGGAAAACATCCGTTACCTTGGATGAGGCAACTTCCTTCTCAGAACTACATCTCCCATCATCTGGGAGGGGATTCCCTTATGGGGACCCAAAATATCACAGAGAGAGGACCCGAGGCTGTTTTCCACCCTACGGTGTTCCTAACTTGAACAGAACACGCAAACGCACATAATGGCTGCCAAGAGACTCCAGGTGATCACATGAATTCTCTTCTTCTCGACACAGAAATCACTTCACTTTGATCTGAGAAGTACACAGGCACACACACACGCTATAGCCAAGGAATGCTCAGGTTTTTCTAGTCACTGAAATGCTTACCACCTCTCAGGAGAATGGCAGGTTTCAGGAACACCACAACCTATGGAATAAACATGAAACTTGCAGGAAGGCCATTCAATACTACAAAGGTTCTCTGAGGGACATCACAGTACCCCTTTCATTCATGGATCCGAAGACCTAAAGTCAGAGCCTCACAAGGCTGCTCCTCAAGAGACTTTGGGAAGGAACCTCATTTCTACAAATCAGTGATGGCAAACTGAACAACAAATATCCCAAACACACTCACACACACATAATGAATGATATACTAATACTTATCCTGTATGTGAATTTCTTGCATTCTACGGACTTAATTACAACATTCAGCAAGACCAAAAGACATGGAACATCGCACAGCCTTGTTCATTCCATCTATTTCAACAGACTTACAAGGAGACTTCTGCATGCTTATACAGCGGGTACACTCAACGAGTGGGAAATCATTGCTAGTATGACAATTTATGAGAAAAAGGAAAGAAATTAATACATGAAGACACTACAAGTATTGAACAGAGACACAAAGACAGACACACAGAAAGATAAACAGACAGGTAGACAGACAGACAAACACACATACACACACACACACACAAACACGCAGACACCCAGGAGCCCTGACTGTATTCAAAGCATGTCGAATGTTATCTGCAACGGCTGAAATGCTCGCATTATCCTACTAAGTGGACACTTTCAGCACTTGAGAAAGGGTCAAACCCAGAAAAACACGTGAAATGATGTCGGATCCACCAATTTCCTTGGAAGGAAGACATCCTACCACCATTATGCCAAGGAACAACTAAAGCCTAATCCAGAGTCAGTGCCTGCAGCCATCACTTGAATCAAAATCAATTCTAGCAGGGTAACGATGCATGATACCATACGATGGTCATATTCTAGGAAATCGGAATCTTTCCTCCTCAGAGAATTGATTACAGTTGATGTAGGGAATAGCAATGTGGAGAACAACACGAAATTACTGCCTTTCAAGTAGCATTCCTGACTGGCATTATTAGGAACTGAACATCTAAAGGACACTGATCCAGGAAGTAGTTTTAACCACATATACACCATCACACATAAACACACTCCCAGAGTGCCTGTGGTCCATGAATTATAACTATTTTGGAGTAGCTGAATTTCTGGACTTTCATCTAAGAAAAGTACCTTTCAGCAGAACCCATACTTACGAATAGCTGCAAACACTGGTGATGAGGTGAACGTCTTCAAACCTTCACCGCCCGTGCTTTAATGGACTCTTCAGACCAGAGAGGAAATTATGTTAGATCAACAAGTGCCTGTGGTGTGCCTTTAGGTAACCTTTTGCTCCCTTGGCAGTCCACTAGAACCACACCGAGATCACGTATTCAGGATTAGAAGCAGAAAGCATGGCTCCCTCTGCACCACAGCAACGTAGAGGTGTCCTGTTCTGCTTGGTGAGTTCCCTGCACAAATGACACACAGGCCTGTGGACACTAAAAGCTGTGTGGCACGGTAACTTACGCTAGCTGTGAAGAATGGTATCACCTGATTGTGATGTGCTCAGGTCACCCGTTTGCTCCTGCCACACGTGCCTCGTATCCCTAGGGCCCAGTTAAAAGTGAAGTCTTCCACACAATACAGGGACACCTACCTCCACCTCCTTCCTGCTTGGCTGGCTGCGCTGCCATAGCAACAGGCCAGGCAGGAGCTGCCTCAGGATTCTCCCTGTTCCAGGGGCTGTGTTCCCACTGTGACATCACAGCCATGTCTGGTCCTGATTGGTCAGACCACATAAGCACTGCCTCTACGGCCCCTCTCCCAACAGTCTGCAGCCACTTGTGTGCCAGTTTCCTTGGAAAATCTTCTGATCTGGGGAATGCTTTTCTCCACCAGGTTCCCTCCTCAGATCATTCAAGAGTCAACTGCCAGGACATTTCTATCATATTCCAAACTACTCCTAATCTGGACCCCACACTTTGGAGGACAGGAAGACTTTCACGTGGTGAGTACACAAACACCTCAAGCCCTTTGAAGGTAAATCAGTGGGGAAAACTACCTGAGACTTGGATGAGGCAACTTACTTCTCAGAACTACATCTCCAACCATCTAGGAGGGGATTCCCTTTCGTGGACCCAAGATATCACAGAGTGAGAACCTGGGGCTGTTTTCCAGCCTACTGTGTTCCTACCTTGAACCTAACACACAAACATACACACTGGCTGCCAACAGCCTCAAGGTGACCCCATGAATTCACTTCCTCTCCACACAGAAATTACTTCACTTTGATCTGAGATATACATAGGCACACACACGCTATAGACTAGGTTTCTCTAGTCAGTGAAATTTTCACCAAGTCTCGGGAGAATGGCAGGTTTCAGAAACACCATAACCTATGGAAGAAGCACGAAACTCTCAGACAGGACCTTCAAATCTGCAAAGGTTCTACGAGGGACATCACAGTACACCTTCCATTCAGGGAACCGAAGACCAACTCAGAGACACAAAAGGCAGTTCCTCAAGTGCCTTGGAGAAGGAATCTAATTTCCATAAATCAGTGATGGCAAACTGAACAACAAATTTCCCACACACATTCACACACACATAATAAGTGATATACTCATACTTATACTGTATGTGAATTTCTTGCATACTATGGAGTTAACTACAGCTTTGAGCAAGACCAGAAGTTATGGAACATCACACAGCCTTGTTCATTCCATCTATTCCAAAGAGTTAATGATAGATTTTGATTCCAAGAGACTTCTGCATGCCTATGCAGCACATACACTCAACGAGTGTCAAATAGTTGCTGGTAGGACAATTTATGAGAAACAGCAAAGAAATTAATACATGAAGATACTATAAATATTAAACACAGACACAAAGACAGACACATACACACAAAGATAAACAGACAGATACACACACACACACACACACACACACACAGACACACACAGACACCCAGGAGCAATGCCTGTATTCAAAGCATGTTGAATGTTATCCCCAATGGATGAAATCCTCGCGTTATCCACTGAATGGACACTTTCAGCCCTTGAGAAGGATCAAACTTAGAAAAACACGTGAAGTGACATCGGTTCCACCAATGTCCTTGGAAGGAAGACCTACTACCACCATTATGCCAAGGAACAACTAAAACCTAATCCAGACTCAGTGCCTGAAGCCATCACTTGAAGCGAAATCAGTTCTAGCACGGTAACTATGCATGTACATACATCATGATAGCCTGCCATACACTGGCCATATTCAAGGAACACTGAATCTTTTCTCCTCAGACAATTGATTACACTTTATCTAGGGAATAGTAACACGGAGAAAAAAACGAAATTACTGCCTTTCAAGTAGCATTCCTGACTGGCATTATTAGGAACTGAGCATCTAACGCACACTGATCCAGGAATTATGTTTATCCACACGTGCGCCCCAACACATAAACACACCCACAGAGTGGCTGTGATCCATGACTATGAACTACTTTGGAGTAAGTGCATTTCTGGACTTTCATCTAAAATAGTACCTTTCAGCAGAACCCATACTTAGGAATACTGGCAAACACTGGTGATGAGGTGAATATCTTCAAACCTTCACTGCCCGAGGTTTAATGAACCCTGCAGACCACAGAAGAAATATTGTCAGATCAACAAGTGCCTGTGCTGGGCCACAATGTAACCTTTCCCTCCCTTGCCAGTCCACTGGAACCACACCTTGAGATCACGTGGTCAGGATAAGAAGCAGAAACTAAGGCTGCCTGTGCACCACAGCGACATCAGGCAGCCTGTTCTGCTTGGTGAGCTCCCTGCGCAAATGACACAGAAGCATGTGGACACTAAAAGCTGTGTGGCACGGTAGCTTACGCTAGCTGTGAAGAATGGAATCACCCGATCCTGATGTGCTCAGTTCACCCTTGTGCTCCTCCCACACGTGCCCCGTGTCCCTAGGACCCAGTTAAAAGAGAAGTCTTCCACACAAGACAGGGCCACCTACCTCCAGCTTCTTCATGCTTGGCTGGCTCTGCTACCATAGCAGCAGACCAGGCAGGAGCTGCCTTAGGAATCTATATGTTCCAGGGTCTGTGATCCCACTGTGACACCACAACTAAGTCTGTCCTGATTGGTAAGACCATGCAAGCACTGCCTCTACATCCCTCTCCCTCCAGTCTCCAGCCACTTGTGTGCCAGTTTCCTGGCAAGATCTCCTGATCTGAGCAATGCTTTTCTCCACCATGTTCCCTCCTCAGATCATTCAAGCTTCAACTGCCTTCACATTTCTATCATGTTCCAAACTACTGCCAATCTGGAATCCACACTTTGGAGGAAAAGAAGGCTTTCACGTGGTGAGTACACCAACCCATCAAGCCCTTTGAAGGTAAATCAGCCAGGAAAACATCCGTTACCTTGGATGAGGCAACTTCCTTCTCAGAACTACATCTCCCATCATCTGGGAGGGGATTCCCTTATGGGGACCCAAAATATCACAGAGAGAGGACCCGAGGCTATTTTCCACCCTACGGTGTTCCTAACTTGAACAGAACACGCAAACGCACATAATGGCTGCCAAGAGACTCCAGGTGATCACATGAATTCTCTTCCTCTCGACACAGAAATCACTTCACTTTGATCTGAGAAGTACACAGGCACACACACACGCTATAGCCAAGGAATGCTCAGGTTTTTCTAGTCACTGAAATGCTTACCACCTCTCAGGAGAATGGCAGGTTTCAGGAACACCACAACCTATGGAATAAACATGAAACTTGCAGGAAGGCCATTCAATACTACAAAGGTTCTCTGAGGGACATCACAGTACCCCTTTCATTCATGGATCCGAAGACCTAAAGTCAGAGCCTCACAAGGCTGCTCCTCAAGAGACTTTGGGAAGGAACCTCATTTCTACAAATCAGTGATGGCAAACTGAACAACAAATATCCCAAACACACTCACACACACATAATGAATGATATACTAATACTTATCCTGTATGTGAATTTCTTGCATTCTACGGACTTAATTACAACATTCAGCAAGACCAAAAGACATGGAACATCGCACAGCCTTGTTCATTCCATCTATTTCAACAGACTTACAAGGAGACTTCTGCATGCTTATACAGCGGGTACACTCAACGAGTGGGAAATCATTGCTAGTATGACAATTTATGAGAAAAAGGAAAGAAATTAATACATGAAGACACTACAAGTATTGAACAGAGACACAAAGACAGACACACAGAAAGATAAACAGACAGGTAGACAGACAGACAAACACACATACACACACACACACACAAACACGCAGACACCCAGGAGCCCTGACTGTATTCAAAGCATGTCGAATGTTATCTGCAACGGCTGAAATGCTCGCATTATCCTACTAAGTGGACACTTTCAGCACTTGAGAAAGGGTCAAACCCAGAAAAACACGTGAAATGATGTCGGATCCACCAATTTCCTTGGAAGGAAGACATCCTACCACCATTATGCCAAGGAACAACTAAAGCCTAATCCAGAGTCAGTGCCTGCAGCCATCACTTGAATCAAAATCAATTCTAGCAGGGTAACGATGCATGATACCATACGATGGTCATATTCTAGGAAATCGGAATCTTTCCTCCTCAGAGAATTGATTACAGTTGATGTAGGGAATAGCAATGTGGAGAACAACACGAAATTACTGCCTTTCAAGTAGCATTCCTGACTGGCATTATTAGGAACTGAACATCTAAAGGACACTGATCCAGGAAGTAGTTTTAACCACATATACACCATCACACATAAACACACTCCCAGAGTGCCTGTGGTCCATGAATTATAACTATTTTGGAGTAGCTGAATTTCTGGACTTTCATCTAAGAAAAGTACCTTTCAGCAGAACCCATACTTACGAATAGCTGCAAACACTGGTGATGAGGTGAACGTCTTCAAACCTTCACCGCCCGTGCTTTAATGGACTCTTCAGACCAGAGAGGAAATTATGTTAGATCAACAAGTGCCTGTGGTGTGCCTTTAGGTAACCTTTTGCTCCCTTGGCAGTCCACTAGAACCACACCGAGATCACGTATTCAGGATTAGAAGCAGAAAGCATGGCTCCCTCTGCACCACAGCAACGTAGAGGTGTCCTGTTCTGCTTGGTGAGTTCCCTGCACAAATGACACACAGGCCTGTGGACACTAAAAGCTGTGTGGCACGGTAACTTACGCTAGCTGTGAAGAATGGTATCACCTGATTGTGATGTGCTCAGGTCACCCGTTTGCTCCTGCCACACGTGCCTCGTATCCCTAGGGCCCAGTTAAAAGTGAAGTCTTCCACACAATACAGGGACACCTACCTCCACCTCCTTCCTGCTTGGCTGGCTGCGCTGCCATAGCAACAGGCCAGGCAGGAGCTGCCTCAGGATTCTCCCTGTTCCAGGGGCTGTGTTCCCACTGTGACATCACAGCCATGTCTGGTCCTGATTGGTCAGACCACATAAGCACTGCCTCTACGGCCCCTCTCCCAACAGTCTGCAGCCACTTGTGTGCCAGTTTCCTTGGAAAATCTTCTGATCTGGGGAATGCTTTTCTCCACCAGGTTCCCTCCTCAGATCATTCAAGAGTCAACTGCCAGGACATTTCTATCATATTCCAAACTACTCCTAATCTGGACCCCACACTTTGGAGGACAGGAAGACTTTCACGTGGTGAGTACACAAACACCTCAAGCCCTTTGAAGGTAAATCAGTGGGGAAAACTACCTGAGACTTGGATGAGGCAACTTACTTCTCAGAACTACATCTCCAACCATCTAGGAGGGGATTCCCTTTCGTGGACCCAAGATATCACAGAGTGAGAACCTGGGGCTGTTTTCCAGCCTACTGTGTTCCTACCTTGAACCTAACACACAAACATACACACTGGCTGCCAACAGCCTCAAGGTGACCCCATGAATTCACTTCCTCTCCACACAGAAATTACTTCACTTTGATCTGAGATATACATAGGCACACACACGCTATAGACTAGGTTTCTCTAGTCAGTGAAATTTTCACCAAGTCTCGGGAGAATGGCAGGTTTCAGAAACACCATAACCTATGGAAGAAGCACGAAACTCTCAGACAGGACCTTCAAATCTGCAAAGGTTCTACGAGGGACATCACAGTACACCTTCCATTCAGGGAACCGAAGACCAACTCAGAGACACAAAAGGCAGTTCCTCAAGTGCCTTGGAGAAGGAATCTAATTTCCATAAATCAGTGATGGCAAACTGAACAACAAATTTCCCACACACATTCACACACACATAATAAGTGATATACTCATACTTATACTGTATGTGAATTTCTTGCATACTATGGAGTTAACTACAGCTTTGAGCAAGACCAGAAGTTATGGAACATCACACAGCCTTGTTCATTCCATCTATTCCAAAGAGTTAATGATAGATTTTGATTCCAAGAGACTTCTGCATGCCTATGCAGCACATACACTCAACGAGTGTCAAATAGTTGCTGGTAGGACAATTTATGAGAAACAGCAAAGAAATTAATACATGAAGATACTATAAATATTAAACACAGACACAAAGACAGACACATACACACAAAGATAAACAGACAGATACACACACACACACACACACACACACACAGACACACACAGACACCCAGGAGCAATGCCTGTATTCAAAGCATGTTGAATGTTATCCCCAATGGATGAAATCCTCGCGTTATCCACTGAATGGACACTTTCAGCCCTTGAGAAGGATCAAACTTAGAAAAACACGTGAAGTGACATCGGTTCCACCAATGTCCTTGGAAGGAAGACCTACTACCACCATTATGCCAAGGAACAACTAAAACCTAATCCAGACTCAGTGCCTGAAGCCATCACTTGAAGCGAAATCAGTTCTAGCACGGTAACTATGCATGTACATACATCATGATAGCCTGCCATACACTGGCCATATTCAAGGAACACTGAATCTTTTCTCCTCAGACAATTGATTACACTTTATCTAGGGAATAGTAACACGGAGAAAAAAACGAAATTACTGCCTTTCAAGTAGCATTCCTGACTGGCATTATTAGGAACTGAGCATCTAACGCACACTGATCCAGGAATTATGTTTATCCACACGTGCGCCCCAACACATAAACACACCCACAGAGTGGCTGTGATCCATGACTATGAACTACTTTGGAGTAAGTGCATTTCTGGACTTTCATCTAAAATAGTACCTTTCAGCAGAACCCATACTTAGGAATACTGGCAAACACTGGTGATGAGGTGAATATCTTCAAACCTTCACTGCCCGAGGTTTAATGAACCCTGCAGACCACAGAAGAAATATTGTCAGATCAACAAGTGCCTGTGCTGGGCCACAATGTAACCTTTCCCTCCCTTGCCAGTCCACTGGAACCACACCTTGAGATCACGTGGTCAGGATAAGAAGCAGAAACTAAGGCTGCCTGTGCACCACAGCGACATCAGGCAGCCTGTTCTGCTTGGTGAGCTCCCTGCGCAAATGACACAGAAGCATGTGGACACTAAAAGCTGTGTGGCACGGTAGCTTACGCTAGCTGTGAAGAATGGAATCACCCGATCCTGATGTGCTCAGTTCACCCTTGTGCTCCTCCCACACGTGCCCCGTGTCCCTAGGACCCAGTTAAAAGAGAAGTCTTCCACACAAGACAGGGCCACCTACCTCCAGCTTCTTCATGCTTGGCTGGCTCTGCTACCATAGCAGCAGACCAGGCAGGAGCTGCCTTAGGAATCTATATGTTCCAGGGTCTGTGATCCCACTGTGACACCACAACTAAGTCTGTCCTGATTGGTAAGACCATGCAAGCACTGCCTCTACATCCCTCTCCCTCCAGTCTCCAGCCACTTGTGTGCCAGTTTCCTGGCAAGATCTCCTGATCTGAGCAATGCTTTTCTCCACCATGTTCCCTCCTCAGATCATTCAAGCTTCAACTGCCTTCACATTTCTATCATGTTCCAAACTACTGCCAATCTGGAATCCACACTTTGGAGGAAAAGAAGGCTTTCACGTGGTGAGTACACCAACCCATCAAGCCCTTTGAAGGTAAATCAGCCAGGAAAACATCCGTTACCTTGGATGAGGCAACTTCCTTCTCAGAACTACATCTCCCATCATCTGGGAGGGGATTCCCTTATGGGGACCCAAAATATCACAGAGAGAGGACCCGAGGCTATTTTCCACCCTACGGTGTTCCTAACTTGAACAGAACACGCAAACGCACATAATGGCTGCCAAGAGACTCCAGGTGATCACATGAATTCTCTTCCTCTCGACACAGAAATCACTTCACTTTGATCTGAGAAGTACACAGGCACACACACACGCTATAGCCAAGGAATGCTCAGGTTTTTCTAGTCACTGAAATGCTTACCACCTCTCAGGAGAATGGCAGGTTTCAGGAACACCACAACCTATGGAATAAACATGAAACTTGCAGGAAGGCCATTCAATACTACAAAGGTTCTCTGAGGGACATCACAGTACCCCTTTCATTCATGGATCCGAAGACCTAAAGTCAGAGCCTCACAAGGCTGCTCCTCAAGAGACTTTGGGAAGGAACCTCATTTCTACAAATCAGTGATGGCAAACTGAACAACAAATATCCCAAACACACTCACACACACATAATGAATGATATACTAATACTTATCCTGTATGTGAATTTCTTGCATTCTACGGACTTAATTACAACATTCAGCAAGACCAAAAGACATGGAACATCGCACAGCCTTGTTCATTCCATCTATTTCAACAGACTTACAAGGAGACTTCTGCATGCTTATACAGCGGGTACACTCAACGAGTGGGAAATCATTGCTAGTATGACAATTTATGAGAAAAAGGAAAGAAATTAATACATGAAGACACTACAAGTATTGAACAGAGACACAAAGACAGACACACAGAAAGATAAACAGACAGGTAGACAGACAGACAAACACACATACACACACACACACACAAACACGCAGACACCCAGGAGCCCTGACTGTATTCAAAGCATGTCGAATGTTATCTGCAACGGCTGAAATGCTCGCATTATCCTACTAAGTGGACACTTTCAGCACTTGAGAAAGGGTCAAACCCAGAAAAACACGTGAAATGATGTCGGATCCACCAATTTCCTTGGAAGGAAGACATCCTACCACCATTATGCCAAGGAACAACTAAAGCCTAATCCAGAGTCAGTGCCTGCAGCCATCACTTGAATCAAAATCAATTCTAGCAGGGTAACGATGCATGATACCATACGATGGTCATATTCTAGGAAATCGGAATCTTTCCTCCTCAGAGAATTGATTACAGTTGATGTAGGGAATAGCAATGTGGAGAACAACACGAAATTACTGCCTTTCAAGTAGCATTCCTGACTGGCATTATTAGGAACTGAACATCTAAAGGACACTGATCCAGGAAGTAGTTTTAACCACATATACACCATCACACATAAACACACTCCCAGAGTGCCTGTGGTCCATGAATTATAACTATTTTGGAGTAGCTGAATTTCTGGACTTTCATCTAAGAAAAGTACCTTTCAGCAGAACCCATACTTACGAATAGCTGCAAACACTGGTGATGAGGTGAACGTCTTCAAACCTTCACCGCCCGTGCTTTAATGGACTCTTCAGACCAGAGAGGAAATTATGTTAGATCAACAAGTGCCTGTGGTGTGCCTTTAGGTAACCTTTTGCTCCCTTGGCAGTCCACTAGAACCACACCGAGATCACGTATTCAGGATTAGAAGCAGAAAGCATGGCTCCCTCTGCACCACAGCAACGTAGAGGTGTCCTGTTCTGCTTGGTGAGTTCCCTGCACAAATGACACACAGGCCTGTGGACACTAAAAGCTGTGTGGCACGGTAACTTACGCTAGCTGTGAAGAATGGTATCACCTGATTGTGATGTGCTCAGGTCACCCGTTTGCTCCTGCCACACGTGCCTCGTATCCCTAGGGCCCAGTTAAAAGTGAAGTCTTCCACACAATACAGGGACACCTACCTCCACCTCCTTCCTGCTTGGCTGGCTGCGCTGCCATAGCAACAGGCCAGGCAGGAGCTGCCTCAGGATTCTCCCTGTTCCAGGGGCTGTGTTCCCACTGTGACATCACAGCCATGTCTGGTCCTGATTGGTCAGACCACATAAGCACTGCCTCTACGGCCCCTCTCCCAACAGTCTGCAGCCACTTGTGTGCCAGTTTCCTTGGAAAATCTTCTGATCTGGGGAATGCTTTTCTCCACCAGGTTCCCTCCTCAGATCATTCAAGAGTCAACTGCCAGGACATTTCTATCATATTCCAAACTACTCCTAATCTGGACCCCACACTTTGGAGGACAGGAAGACTTTCACGTGGTGAGTACACAAACACCTCAAGCCCTTTGAAGGTAAATCAGTGGGGAAAACTACCTGAGACTTGGATGAGGCAACTTACTTCTCAGAACTACATCTCCAACCATCTAGGAGGGGATTCCCTTACGTGGACCCAAGATACCACAGAGTGAGAACCTGGGGCTGTTTTCCAGCCTACTGTGTTCCTACCTTGAACCTAACACACAAACATACACACTGGCTGCCAACAGCCTCAAGGTGACCCCATGAATTCACTTCCTCTCCACACAGAAATTACTTCACTTTGATCTGAGATATACATAGGCACACACACGCTATAGACTAGGTTTCTCTAGTCAGTGAAATTTTCACCAAGTCTCGGGAGAATGGCAGGTTTCAGAAACACCATAACCTATGGAAGAAGCACGAAACTCTCAGACAGGACCTTCAAATCTGCAAAGGTTCTACGAGGGACATCACAGTACACCTTCCATTCAGGGAACCGAAGACCAACTCAGAGACACCAAAGGCAGTTCCTCAAGTGCCTTGGAGAAGGAATCTAATTTCCATAAATCAGTGATGGCAAACTGAACAACAAATTTCCCACACACATTCACACACACATAATAAGTGATATACTCATACTTATACTGTATGTGAATTTCTTGCATACTATGGAGTTAACTACAGCTTTGAGCAAGACCAGAAGTTATGGAACATCACACAGCCTTGTTCATTCCATCTATTCCAAAGAGTTAATGATAGATTTTGATTCCAAGAGACTTCTGCATGCCTATGCAGCACATACACTCAACGAGTGTCAAATAGTTGCTGGTAGGACAATTTATGAGAAACAGCAAAGAAATTAATACATGAAGATACTATAAATATTAAACACAGACACAAAGACAGACACATACACACAAAGATAAACAGACAGATACACACACACACACACACACACACACACAGACACACACAGACACCCAGGAGCAATGCCTGTATTCAAAGCATGTTGAATGTTATCCCCAATGGATGAAATCCTCGCGTTATCCACTGAATGGACACTTTCAGCCCTTGAGAAGGATCAAACTTAGAAAAACACGTGAAGTGACATCGGTTCCACCAATGTCCTTGGAAGGAAGACCTACTACCACCATTATGCCAAGGAACAACTAAAACCTAATCCAGACTCAGTGCCTGAAGCCATCACTTGAAGCGAAATCAGTTCTAGCACGGTAACTATGCATGTACATACATCATGATAGCCTGCCATACACTGGCCATATTCAAGGAACACTGAATCTTTTCTCCTCAGACAATTGATTACACTTTATCTAGGGAATAGTAACACGGAGAAAAAAACGAAATTACTGCCTTTCAAGTAGCATTCCTGACTGGCATTATTAGGAACTGAGCATCTAACGCACACTGATCCAGGAATTATGTTTATCCACACGTGCGCCCCAACACATAAACACACCCACAGAGTGGCTGTGATCCATGACTATGAACTACTTTGGAGTAAGTGCATTTCTGGACTTTCATCTAAAATAGTACCTTTCAGCAGAACCCATACTTAGGAATACTGGCAAACACTGGTGATGAGGTGAATATCTTCAAACCTTCACTGCCCGAGGTTTAATGAACCCTGCAGACCACAGAAGAAATTTTGTCAGATCAACAAGTGCCTGTGCTGGGCCACAATGTAACCTTTCCCTCCCTTGCCAGTCCACTGGAACCACACCTTGAGATCACGTGGTCAGGATAAGAAGCAGAAACTAAGGCTGCCTGTGCACCACAGCGACATCAGGCAGCCTGTTCTGCTTGGTGAGCTCCCTGCGCAAATGACACAGAAGCATGTGGACACTAAAAGCTGTGTGGCACGGTAGCTTACGCTAGCTGTGAAGAATGGAATCACCCGATCCTGATGTGCTCAGTTCACCCTTGTGCTCCTCCCACACGTGCCCCGTGTCCCTAGGACCCAGTTAAAAGAGAAGTCTTCCACACAAGACAGGGCCACCTACCTCCAGCTTCTTCATGTTTGGCTGGCTCTGCTACCATAGCAGCAGACCAGGCAGGAGCTGCCTTAGGAATCTATATGTTCCAGGGTCTGTGATCCCACTGTGACACCACAACCAAGTCTGTCCTGATTGGTAAGACCATGCAAGCACTGCCTCTACATCCCTCTCCCTCCAGTCTCCAGCCACTTGTGTGCCAGTTTCCTGGCAAGATCTCCTGATCTGAGCAATGCTTTTCTCCACCATGTTCCCTCCTCAGATCATTCAAGCTTCAACTGCCTTCACATTTCTATCATGTTCCAAACTACTGCCAATCTGGAATCCACACTTTGGAGGAAAAGAAGGCTTTCACGTGGTGAGTACACCAACCCATCAAGCCCTTTGAAGGTAAATCAGCCAGGAAAACATCCGTTACCTTGGATGAGGCAACTTCCTTCTCAGAACTACATCTCCCATCATCTGGGAGGGGATTCCCTTATGGGGACCCAAAATATCACAGAGAGAGGACCCGAGGCTATTTTCCACCCTACGGTGTTCCTAACTTGAACAGAACACGCAAACGCACATAATGGCTGCCAAGAGACTCCAGGTGATCACATGAATTCTCTTCCTCTCGACACAGAAATCACTTCACTTTGATCTGAGAAGTACACAGGCACACACACACGCTATAGCCAAGGAATGCTCAGGTTTTTCTAGTCACTGAAATGCTTACCACCTCTCAGGAGAATGGCAGGTTTCAGGAACACCACAACCTATGGAATAAACATGAAACTTGCAGGAAGGCCATTCAATACTACAAAGGTTCTCTGAGGGACATCACAGTACCCCTTTCATTCATGGATCCGAAGACCTAAAGTCAGAGCCTCACAAGGCTGCTCCTCAAGAGACTTTGGGAAGGAACCTCATTTCTACAAATCAGTGATGGCAAACTGAACAACAAATATCCCAAACACACTCACACACACATAATGAATGATATACTAATACTTATCCTGTATGTGAATTTCTTGCATTCTACGGACTTAATTACAACATTCAGCAAGACCAAAAGACATGGAACATCGCACAGCCTTGTTCATTCCATCTATTTCAACAGACTTACAAGGAGACTTCTGCATGCTTATACAGCGGGTACACTCAACGAGTGGGAAATCATTGCTAGTATGACAATTTATGAGAAAAAGGAAAGAAATTAATACATGAAGACACTACAAGTATTGAACAGAGACACAAAGACAGACACACAGAAAGATAAACAGACAGGTAGACAGACAGACAAACACACATACACACACACACACACAAACACGCAGACACCCAGGAGCCCTGACTGTATTCAAAGCATGTCGAATGTTATCTGCAACGGCTGAAATGCTCGCATTATCCTACTAAGTGGACACTTTCAGCACTTGAGAAAGGGTCAAACCCAGAAAAACACGTGAAATGATGTCGGATCCACCAATTTCCTTGGAAGGAAGACATCCTACCACCATTATGCCAAGGAACAACTAAAGCCTAATCCAGAGTCAGTGCCTGCAGCCATCACTTGAATCAAAATCAATTCTAGCAGGGTAACGATGCATGATACCATACGATGGTCATATTCTAGGAAATCGGAATCTTTCCTCCTCAGAGAATTGATTACAGTTGATGTAGGGAATAGCAATGTGGAGAACAACACGAAATTACTGCCTTTCAAGTAGCATTCCTGACTGGCATTATTAGGAACTGAACATCTAAAGGACACTGATCCAGGAAGTAGTTTTAACCACATATACACCATCACACATAAACACACTCCCAGAGTGCCTGTGGTCCATGAATTATAACTATTTTGGAGTAGCTGAATTTCTGGACTTTCATCTAAGAAAAGTACCTTTCAGCAGAACCCATACTTACGAATAGCTGCAAACACTGGTGATGAGGTGAACGTCTTCAAACCTTCACCGCCCGTGCTTTAATGGACTCTTCAGACCAGAGAGGAAATTATGTTAGATCAACAAGTGCCTGTGGTGTGCCTTTAGGTAACCTTTTGCTCCCTTGGCAGTCCACTAGAACCACACCGAGATCACGTATTCAGGATTAGAAGCAGAAAGCATGGCTCCCTCTGCACCACAGCAACGTAGAGGTGTCCTGTTCTGCTTGGTGAGTTCCCTGCACAAATGACACACAGGCCTGTGGACACTAAAAGCTGTGTGGCACGGTAACTTACGCTAGCTGTGAAGAATGGTATCACCTGATTGTGATGTGCTCAGGTCACCCGTTTGCTCCTGCCACACGTGCCTCGTATCCCTAGGGCCCAGTTAAAAGTGAAGTCTTCCACACAATACAGGGACACCTACCTCCACCTCCTTCCTGCTTGGCTGGCTGCGCTGCCATAGCAACAGGCCAGGCAGGAGCTGCCTCAGGATTCTCCCTGTTCCAGGGGCTGTGTTCCCACTGTGACATCACAGCCATGTCTGGTCCTGATTGGTCAGACCACATAAGCACTGCCTCTACGGCCCCTCTCCCAACAGTCTGCAGCCACTTGTGTGCCAGTTTCCTTGGAAAATCTTCTGATCTGGGGAATGCTTTTCTCCACCAGGTTCCCTCCTCAGATCATTCAAGAGTCAACTGCCAGGACATTTCTATCATATTCCAAACTACTCCTAATCTGGACCCCACACTTTGGAGGACAGGAAGACTTTCACGTGGTGAGTACACAAACACCTCAAGCCCTTTGAAGGTAAATCAGTGGGGAAAACTACCTGAGACTTGGATGAGGCAACTTACTTCTCAGAACTACATCTCCAACCATCTAGGAGGGGATTCCCTTACGTGGACCCAAGATACCACAGAGTGAGAACCTGGGGCTGTTTTCCAGCCTACTGTGTTCCTACCTTGAACCTAACACACAAACATACACACTGGCTGCCAACAGCCTCAAGGTGACCCCATGAATTCACTTCCTCTCCACACAGAAATTACTTCACTTTGATCTGAGATATACATAGGCACACACACGCTATAGACTAGGTTTCTCTAGTCAGTGAAATTTTCACCAAGTCTCGGGAGAATGGCAGGTTTCAGAAACACCATAACCTATGGAAGAAGCACGAAACTCTCAGACAGGACCTTCAAATCTGCAAAGGTTCTACGAGGGACATCACAGTACACCTTCCATTCAGGGAACCGAAGACCAACTCAGAGACACAAAAGGCAGTTCCTCAAGTGCCTTGGAGAAGGAATCTAATTTCCATAAATCAGTGATGGCAAACTGAACAACAAATTTCCCACACACATTCACACACACATAATAAGTGATATACTCATACTTATACTGTATGTGAATTTCTTGCATACTATGGAGTTAACTACAGCTTTGAGCAAGACCAGAAGTTATGGAACATCACACAGCCTTGTTCATTCCATCTATTCCAAAGAGTTAATGATAGATTTTGATTCCAAGAGACTTCTGCATGCCTATGCAGCACATACACTCAACGAGTGTCAAATAGTTGCTGGTAGGACAATTTATGAGAAACAGCAAAGAAATTAATACATGAAGATACTATAAATATTAAACACAGACACAAAGACAGACACATACACACAAAGATAAACAGACAGATACACACACACACACACACACACACACACACACACACACACACAGACACACACAGACACCCAGGAGCAATGCCTGTATTCAAAGCATGTTGAATGTTATCCCCAATGGATGAAATCCTCGCGTTATCCACTGAATGGACACTTTCAGCCCTTGAGAAGGATCAAACTTAGAAAAACACGTGAAGTGACATCGGTTCCACCAATGTCCTTGGAAGGAAGACCTACTACCACCATTATGCCAAGGAACAACTAAAACCTAATCCAGACTCAGTGCCTGAAGCCATCACTTGAAGCGAAATCAGTTCTAGCACGGTAACTATGCATGTACATACATCATGATAGCCTGCCATACACTGGCCATATTCAAGGAACACTGAATCTTTTCTCCTCAGACAATTGATTACACTTTATCTAGGGAATAGTAACACGGAGAAAAAAACGAAATTACTGCCTTTCAAGTAGCATTCCTGACTGGCATTATTAGGAACTGAGCATCTAACGCACACTGATCCAGGAATTATGTTTATCCACACGTGCGCCCCAACACATAAACACACCCACAGAGTGGCTGTGATCCATGACTATGAACTACTTTGGAGTAAGTGCATTTCTGGACTTTCATCTAAAATAGTACCTTTCAGCAGAACCCATACTTAGGAATACTGGCAAACACTGGTGATGAGGTGAATATCTTCAAACCTTCACTGCCCGAGGTTTAATGAACCCTGCAGACCACAGAAGAAATTTTGTCAGATCAACAAGTGCCTGTGCTGGGCCACAATGTAACCTTTCCCTCCCTTGCCAGTCCACTGGAACCACACCTTGAGATCACGTGGTCAGGATAAGAAGCAGAAACTAAGGCTGCCTGTGCACCACAGCGACATCAGGCAGCCTGTTCTGCTTGATGAGCTCCCTGCGCAAATGACACAGAAGCATGTGGACACTAAAAGCTGTGTGGCACGGTAGCTTACGCTAGCTGTGAAGAATGGAATCACCCGATCCTGATGTGCTCAGTTCACCCTTGTGCTCCTCCCACACGTGCCCCGTGTCCCTAGGACCCAGTTAAAAGAGAAGTCTTCCACACAAGACAGGGCCACCTACCTCCAGCTTCTTCATGCTTGGCTGGCTCTGCTACCATAGCAGCAGACCAGGCAGGAGCTGCCTTAGGAATCTATATGTTCCAGGGTCTGTGATCCCACTGTGACACCACAACCAAGTCTGTCCTGATTGGTAAGACCATGCAAGCACTGCCTCTACATCCCTCTCCCTCCAGTCTCCAGCCACTTGTGTGCCAGTTTCCTGGCAAGATCTCCTGATCTGAGCAATGCTTTTCTCCACCATGTTCCCTCCTCAGATCATTCAAGCTTCAACTGCCTTCACATTTCTATCATGTTCCAAACTACTGCCAATCTGGAATCCACACTTTGGAGGAAAAGAAGGCTTTCACGTGGTGAGTACACCAACCCATCAAGCCCTTTGAAGGTAAATCAGCCAGGAAAACATCCGTTACCTTGGATGAGGCAACTTCCTTCTCAGAACTACATCTCCCATCATCTGGGAGGGGATTCCCTTATGGGGACCCAAAATATCACAGAGAGAGGACCCGAGGCTGTTTTCCACCCTACGGTGTTCCTAACTTGAACAGAACACGCAAACGCACATAATGGCTGCCAAGAGACTCCAGGTGATCACATGAATTCTCTTCTTCTCGACACAGAAATCACTTCACTTTGATCTGAGAAGTACACAGGCACACACACACGCTATAGCCAAGGAATGCTCAGGTTTTTCTAGTCACTGAAATGCTTACCACCTCTCAGGAGAATGGCAGGTTTCAGGAACACCACAACCTATGGAATAAACATGAAACTTGCAGGAAGGCCATTCAATACTACAAAGGTTCTCTGAGGGACATCACAGTACCCCTTTCATTCATGGATCCGAAGACCTAAAGTCAGAGCCTCACAAGGCTGCTCCTCAAGAGACTTTGGGAAGGAACCTCATTTCTACAAATCAGTGATGGCAAACTGAACAACAAATATCCCAAACACACTCACACACACATAATGAATGATATACTAATACTTATCCTGTATGTGAATTTCTTGCATTCTACGGACTTAATTACAACATTCAGCAAGACCAAAAGACATGGAACATCGCACAGCCTTGTTCATTCCATCTATTTCAACAGACTTACAAGGAGACTTCTGCATGCTTATACAGCGGGTACACTCAACGAGTGGGAAATCATTGCTAGTATGACAATTTATGAGAAAAAGGAAAGAAATTAATACATGAAGACACTACAAGTATTGAACAGAGACACAAAGACAGACACACAGAAAGATAAACAGACAGGTAGACAGACAGACAAACACACATACACACACACACACACAAACACGCAGACACCCAGGAGCCCTGACTGTATTCAAAGCATGTCGAATGTTATCTGCAACGGCTGAAATGCTCACATTATCCTACTAAGTGGACACTTTCAGCACTTGAGAAAGGGTCAAACCCAGAAAAACACGTGAAATGATGTCGGATCCACCAATTTCCTTGGAAGGAAGACATCCGACCACCATTATGCCAAGGAACAACTAAAGCCTAATCCAGAGTCAGTGCCTGCAGCCATCACTTGAATCAAAATCAATTCTAGCAGGGTAACGATGCATGATACCATACGATGGTCATATTCTAGGAAATCGGAATCTTTCCTCCTCAGAGAATTGATTACAGTTGATGTAGGGAATAGCAATGTGGAGAACAACACGAAATTACTGCCTTTCAAGTAGCATTCCTGACTGGCATTATTAGGAACTGAACATCTAAAGGACACTGATCCAGGAAGTAGTTTTAACCACATATACACCATCACACATAAACACACTCCCAGAGTGCCTGTGGTCCATGAATTATAACTATTTTGGAGTAGCTGAATTTCTGGACTTTCATCTAAGAAAAGTACCTTTCAGCAGAACCCATACTTACGAATAGCTGCAAACACTGGTGATGAGGTGAACGTCTTCAAACCTTCACCGCCCGTGCTTTAATGGACTCTTCAGACCAGAGAGGAAATTATGTTAGATCAACAAGTGCCTGTGGTGTGCCTTTAGGTAACCTTTTGCTCCCTTGGCAGTCCACTAGAACCACACCGAGATCACGTATTCAGGATTAGAAGCAGAAAGCATGGCTCCCTCTGCACCACAGCAACGTAGAGGTGTCCTGTTCTGCTTGGTGAGTTCCCTGCACAAATGACACACAGGCCTGTGGACACTAAAAGCTGTGTGGCACGGTAACTTACGCTAGCTGTGAAGAATGGTATCACCTGATTGTGATGTGCTCAGGTCACCCGTTTGCTCCTGCCACACGTGCCTCGTATCCCTAGGGCCCAGTTAAAAGTGAAGTCTTCCACACAATACAGGGACACCTACCTCCACCTCCTTCCTGCTTGGCTGGCTGCGCTGCCATAGCAACAGGCCAGGCAGGAGCTGCCTCAGGATTCTCCCTGTTCCAGGGGCTGTGTTCCCACTGTGACATCACAGCCATGTCTGGTCCTGATTGGTCAGACCACATAAGCACTGCCTCTACGGCCCCTCTCCCAACAGTCTGCAGCCACTTGTGTGCCAGTTTCCTTGGAAAATCTTCTGATCTGGGGAATGCTTTTCTCCACCAGGTTCCCTCCTCAGATCATTCAAGAGTCAACTGCCAGGACATTTCTATCATATTCCAAACTACTCCTAATCTGGACCCCACACTTTGGAGGACAGGAAGACTTTCACGTGGTGAGTACACAAACACCTCAAGCCCTTTGAAGGTAAATCAGTGGGGAAAACTACCTGAGACTTGGATGAGGCAACTTACTTCTCAGAACTACATCTCCAACCATCTAGGAGGGGATTCCCTTACGTGGACCCAAGATATCACAGAGTGAGAACCTGGGGCTGTTTTCCAGCCTACTGTGTTCCTACCTTGAACCTAACACACAAACATACACACTGGCTGCCAACAGCCTCAAGGTGACCCCATGAATTCACTTCCTCTCCACACAGAAATTACTTCACTTTGATCTGAGATATACATAGGCACACACACGCTATAGACTAGGTTTCTCTAGTCAGTGAAATTTTTACCAAGTCTCGGGAGAATGGCAGGTTTCAGAAACACCATAACCTATGGAAGAAGCACGAAACTCTCAGACAGGACCTTCAAATCTGCAAAGGTTCTACGAGGGACATCACAGTACACCTTCCATTCAGGGAACCGAAGACCAACTCAGAGACACAAAAGGCAGTTCCTCAAGTGCCTTGGAGAAGGAATCTAATTTCCATAAATCAGTGATGGCAAACTGAACAACAAATTTCCCACACACATTCACACACACATAATAAGTGATATACTCATACTTATACTGTATGTGAATTTCTTGCATACTATGGAGTTAACTACAGCTTTGAGCAAGACCAGAAGTTATGGAACATCACACAGCCTTGTTCATTCCATCTATTCCAAAGAGTTAATGATAGATTTTGATTCCAAGAGACTTCTGCATGCCTATGCAGCACATACACTCAACGAGTGTCAAATAGTTGCTGGTAGGACAATTTATGAGAAACAGCAAAGAAATTAATACATGAAGATACTATAAATATTAAACACAGACACAAAGACAGACACATACACACAAAGATAAACAGACAGATACACACACACACACACACACACACACACACACACACAGACACACACAGACACCCAGGAGCAATGCCTGTATTCAAAGCATGTTGAATGTTATCCCCAATGGATGAAATCCTCGCGTTATCCACTGAATGGACACTTTCAGCCCTTGAGAAGGATCAAACTTAGAAAAACACGTGAAGTGACATCGGTTCCACCAATGTCCTTGGAAGGAAGACCTACTACCACCATTATGCCAAGGAACAACTAAAACCTAATCCAGACTCAGTGCCTGAAGCCATCACTTGAAGCGAAATCAGTTCTAGCACGGTAACTATGCATGTACATACATCATGATAGCCTGCCATACACTGGCCATATTCAAGGAACACTGAATCTTTTCTCCTCAGACAATTGATTACACTTTATCTAGGGAATAGTAACACGGAGAAAAAAACGAAATTACTGCCTTTCAAGTAGCATTCCTGACTGGCATTATTAGGAACTGAGCATCTAACGGACACTGATCCAGGAATTATGTTTATCCGCACGTGCGCCCCAACACATAAACACACCCACAGAGTGGCTGTGATCCATGACTATGAACTACTTTGGAGTAAGTGCATTTCTGGACTTTCATCTAAAATAGTACCTTTCAGCAGAACCCATACTTAGGAATACTGGCAAACACTGGTGATGAGGTGAATATCTTCAAACCTTCACTGCCCGAGGTTTAATGAACCCTGCAGACCACAGAAGAAATTTTGTCAGATCAACAAGTGCCTGTGCTGGGCCACAATGTAACCTTTCCCTCCCTTGCCAGTCCACTGGAACCACACCTTGAGATCACGTGGTCAGGATAAGAAGCAGAAACTAAGGCTGCCTGTGCACCACAGCGACATCAGGCAGCCTGTTCTGCTTGGTGAGCTCCCTGCGCAAATGACACAGAAGCATGTGGACACTAAAAGCTGTGTGGCACGGTAGCTTACGCTAGCTGTGAAGAATGGAATCACCCGATCCTGATGTGCTCAGTTCACCCTTGTGCTCCTCCCACACGTGCCCCGTGTCCCTAGGACCCAGTTAAAAGAGAAGTCTTCCACACAAGACAGGGCCACCTACCTCCAGCTTCTTCATGCTTGGCTGGCTCTGCTACCATAGCAGCAGACCAGGCAGGAGCTGCCTTAGGAATCTATATGTTCCAGGGTCTGTGATCCCACTGTGACACTACAACCAAGTCTGTCCTGATTGGTAAGACCATGCAAGCACTGCCTCTACATCCCTCTCCCTCCAGTCTCCAGCCACTTGTGTGACAGTTTCCTGGCAAGATCTCCTGATCTGAGCAATGCTTTTCTCCACCATGTTCCCTCCTCAGATCATTCAAGCTTCAACTGCCTTCACATTTCTATCATGTTCCAAACTACTGCCAATCTGGAATCCACACTTTGGAGGAAAAGAAGGCTTTCACGTGGTGAGTACACCAACCCATCAAGCCCTTTGAAGGTAAATCAGCCAGGAAAACATCCGTTACCTTGGATGAGGCAACTTCCTTCTCAGAACTACATCTCCCATCATCTGGGAGGGGATTCCCTTATGGGGACCCAAAATATCACAGAGAGAGGACCCGAGGCTGTTTTCCACCCTACGGTGTTCCTAACTTGAACAGAACACGCAAACGCACATAATGGCTGCCAAGAGACTCCAGGTGATCACATGAATTCTCTTCCTCTCGACACAGAAATTACTTCACTTTGATCTGAGAAGTACACAGGCACACACACACGCTATAGCCAAGGAATGCTCAGGTTTTTCTAGTCACTGAAATGCTTACCACTTCTCAGGAGAATGGCAGGTTTCAGGAACACCACAACCTATGGAATAAACATGAAACTTTCAGGAAGGCCATTCAATACTACAAAGGTTCTCTGAGGGACATCACAGTACCCCTTTCATTCATGGATCCGAAGACCTAAAGTTAGAGCCTCACAAGGCTGTTCCTCAAGAGACTTTGGGAAGGAACCTCATTTCTACAAATCAGTGATGGCAAACTGAACAACAAATATCCCAAACACACTCACACACACATAATGAATGATATACTAATACTTATCCTGTATGTGAATTTATTGCATTCTACGGACTTAATTACAACATTCAGCAAGACCAAAAGACATGGAACATCGCACAGCCTTGTTCATTCCATCTATTTCAACAGACTTACAAGGAGACTTCTGCATGCTTATACAGCGGGTACACTCAACGAGTGGGAAATCATTGCTAGTATGACAATTTATGAGAAAAAGGAAAGAAATTAATACATGAAGACACTACAAGTATTGAACAGAGACACAAAGACAGACACACAGAAAGATAAACAGACAGGTAGACAGACAGACAAACACACATACACACACACACACACAAACACGCAGACACCCAGGAGCCCTGACTGTATTCAAAGCATGTCGAATGTTATCTGCAACGGCTGAAATGCTCGCATTATCCTACTAAGTGGACACTTTCAGCACTTGAGAAAGGGTCAAACCCAGAAAAACATGTGAAATGATGTCGGATCCACCAATTTCCTTGGAAGGAAGACATCCGACCACCATTATGCCAAGGAACAACTAAAGCCTAATCCAGAGTCAGTGCCTGCAGCCATCACTTGAATCAAAATCAATTCTAGCAGGGTAACGATGCATGATACCATACGGTGGTCATATTCTAGGAAATCGGAATCTTTCCTCCTCAGAGAATTGATTACAGTTGATGTAGGGAATAGCAATGTGGAGAACAACACGAAATTACTGCCTTTCAAGTAGCATTCCTGACTGGCATTATTAGGAACTGAACATCTAAAGGACACTGATCCAGGAAGGAGTTTTAACCACATATACACCATCACACATAAACACACTCCCAGAGTGCCTGTGGTCCATGAATTATAACTATTTTGGAGTAGCTGAATTTCTGGACTTTCATCTAAGAAAAGTACCTTTCAGCAGAACCCATACTTACGAATAGCTGCAAACACTGGTGATGAGGTGAACGTCTTCAAACCTTCACCGCCCGTGCTTTAATGGACTCTTCAGACCAGAGAGGAAATTATGTTAGATCAACAAGTGCCTGTGGTGTGCCTTTAGGTAACCTTTTGCTCCCTTGGCAGTCCACTAGAACCACACCGAGATCACGTATTCAGGATTAGAAGCAGAAAGCATGGCTCCCTCTGCACCACAGCAACGTAGAGGTGTCCTGTTCTGCTTGGTGAGTTCCCTGCACAAATGACACACAGGCCTGTGGACACTAAAAGCTGTGTGGCACGGTAACTTACGCTAGCTGTGAAGAATGGTATCACCTGATTGTGATGTGCTCAGGTCACCCGTTTGCTCCTGCCACACGTGCCTCGTATCCCTAGGGCCCAGTTAAAAGTGAAGTCTTCCACACAATACAGGGACACCTACCTCCACCTCCTTCCTGCTTGGCTGGCTGCGCTGCCATAGCAACAGGCCAGGCAGGAGCTGCCTCAGGATTCTCCCTGTTCCAGGGGCTGTGTTCCCACTGTGACATCACAGCCATGTCTGGTCCTGATTGGTCAGACCACATAAGCACTGCCTCTACGGCCCCTCTCCCAACAGTCTGCAGCCACTTGTGTGCCAGTTTCCTTGGAAAATCTTCTGATCTGGGGAATGCTTTTCTCCACCAGGTTCCCTCCTCAGATCATTCAAGAGTCAACTGCCAGGACATTTCTATCATATTCCAAACTACTCCTAATCTGGACCCCACACTTTGGAGGACAGGAAGACTTTCACATGGTGAGTACACAAACACCTCAAGCCCTTTGAAGGTAAATCAGTGGGGAAAACTACCTGAGACTTGGATGAGGCAACTTACTTCTCAGAACTACATCTCCAACCATCTAGGAGGGGATTCCCTTACGTGGACCCAAGATATCACAGAGTGAGAACCTGGGGCTGTTTTCCAGCCTACTGTGTTCCTACCTTGAACCTAACACACAAACATACACACTGGCTGCCAACAGCCTCAAGGTGACCCCATGAATTCACTTCCTCTCCACACAGAAATTACTTCACTTTGATCTGAGATATACATAGGCACACACACGCTATAGACTAGGTTTCTCTAGTCAGTGAAATTTTTACCAAGTCTCGGGAGAATGGCAGGTTTCAGAAACACCATAACCTATGGAAGAAGCACGAAACTCTCAGACAGGACCTTCAAATCTGCAAAGGTTCTACGAGGGACATCACAGTACACCTTCCATTCAGGGAACCGAAGACCAACTCAGAGACACAAAAGGCAGTTCCTCAAGTGCCTTGGAGAAGGAATCTAATTTCCATAAATCAGTGATGGCAAACTGAACAACAAATTTCCCACACACATTCACACACACATAATAAGTGATATACTCATACTTATACTGTATGTGAATTTCTTGCATACTATGGAGTTAACTACAGCTTTGAGCAAGACCAGAAGTTATGGAACATCACACAGCCTTGTTCATTCCATCTATTCCAAAGAGTTAATGATAGATTTTGATTCCAAGAGACTTCTGCATGCCTATGCAGCACATACACTGAACGAGTGTCAAATAGTTGCTGGTAGGACAATTTATGAGAAACAGCAAAGAAATTAATACATGAAGATACTATAAATATTAAACACAGACACAAAGACAGACACATGCACACAAAGATAAACAGACAGATACACACACACACACACACACAGACACCCAGGAGCAATGCCTGTATTCAAAGCATGTTGAATGTTATCCCCAATGGATGAAATCCTCGCGTTATCCACTGAATGGACACTTTCAGCCCTTGAGAAGGATCAAACTTAGAAAAACACGTGAAGTGACATCGGTTCCACCAATGTCCTTGGAAGGAAGACCTACTACCACCATTATGCCAAGGAACAACTAAAACCTAATCCAGACTCAGTGCCTGAAGCCATCACTTGAAGCGAAATCAGTTCTAGCACGGTAACTATGCATGTACATACATCATGATAGCCTGCCATACACTGGCCATATTCAAGGAACACTGAATCTTTTCTCCTCAGACAATTGATTACACTTTATCTAGGGAATAGTAACACGGAGAAAAAAACGAAATTACTGCCTTTCAAGTAGCATTCCTGACTGGCATTATTAGGAACTGAGCATCTAACGCACACTGATCCAGGAATTATGTTTATCCACACGTGCGCCCCAACACATAAACACACCCACAGAGTGGCTGTGATCCATGACTATGAACTACTTTGGAGTAAGTGCATTTCTGGACTTTCATCTAAAATAGAACCTTTCAGCAGAACCCATAATTAGGAATACTGGCAAACACTGGTGATGAGGTGAATATCTTCAAACCTTCACTGCCCGAGGTTTAATGAACCCTGCAGACCACAGAAGAAATTTTGTCAGATCAACAAGTGCCTGTGCTGGGCCACAATGTAACCTTTCCCTCCCTTGCCAGTCCACTGGAACCACACCTTGAGATCACGTGGTCAGGATAAGAAGCAGAAACTAAGGCTGCCTGTGCACCACAGCGACATCAGGCAGCCTGTTCTGCTTGGTGAGCTCCCTGCGCAAATGACACAGAAGCATGTGGACACTAAAAGCTGTGTGGCACGGTAGCTTACGCTAGCTGTGAAGAATGGAATCACCCGATCCTGATGTGCTCAGTTCACCCTTGTGCTCCTCCCACACGTGCCCCGTGTCCCTAGGACCCAGTTAAAAGAGAAGTCTTCCACACAAGACAGGGCCACCTACCTCCAGCTTCTTCATGCTTGGGTGGCTCTGCTACCATAGCAGCAGACCAGGCAGGAGCTGCCTTAGGAATCTATATGTTCCAGGGTCTGTGATCCCACTGTGACACCACAACCAAGTCTGTCCTGATTGGTAAGACCATGCAAGCACTGCCTCTACATCCCTCTCCCTCCAGTCTCCAGCCACTTGTGTGACAGTTTCCTGGCAAGATCTCCTGATCTGAGCAATGCTTTTCTCCACCATGTTCCCTCCTCAGATCATTCAAGCTTCAACTGCCTTCACATTTCTATCATGTTCCAAACTACTGCCAATCTGGAATCCACACTTTGGAGGAAAAGAAGGCTTTCACGTGGTGAGTACACCAACCCATCAAGCCCTTTGAAGGTAAATCAGCCAGGAAAACATCCGTTACCTTGGATGAGGCAACTTCCTCCTCAGAACTACATCTCCCATCATCTGGGAGGGGATTCCCTTATGGGGACCCAAAATATCACAGAGAGAGGACCCGAGGCTGTTTTCCACCCTACGGTGTTCCTAACTTGAACAGAACACGCAAACGCACATAATGGCTGCCAAGAGACTCCAGGTGATCACATGAATTCTCTTCCTCTCGACACAGAAATTACTTCACTTTGATCTGAGAAGTACACAGGCACACACACACGCTATAGCCAAGGAATGCTCAGGTTTTTCTAGTCACTGAAATGCTTACCACCTCTTAGGAGAATGGCAGGTTTCAGGAACACCACAACCTATGGAATAAACATGAAACTTGCAGGAAGGCCATTCAATACTACAAAGGTTCTCTGAGGGACATCACAGTACCCCTTTCATTCATGGATCCGAAGACCTAAAGTCAGAGCCTCACAAGGCTGTTCCTCAAGAGACTTTGGGAAGGAACCTCATTTCTACAAATCAGTGATGGCAAACTGAACAACAAATATCCCAAACACACTCACACACACATAATGAATGATATACTAATACTTATCCTGTATGTGAATTTCTTGCATTCTACGGACTTAATTACAACATTCAGCAAGACCAAAAGACATGGAACATCGCACAGCCTTGTTCATTCCATCTATTTCAACAGACTTACAAGGAGACTTCTGCATGCTTATACAGCGGGTACACTCAACGAGTGGGAAATCATTGCTAGTATGACAATTTATGAGAAAAAGGAAAGAAATTAATACATGAAGACACTACAAGTATTGAACAGAGACACAAAGACAGACACACAGAAAGATAAACAGACAGGTAGACAGACAGACATACACACATACACACACACACACACAAACACGCAGACACCCAGGAGCCCTGACTGTATTCAAAGCATGTCGAATGTTATCTGCAAAGGCTGAAATGCTCGCATTATCCTACTAAGTGGACACTTTCAGCACTTGAGAAAGGGTCAAACCCAGAAAAACACGTGAAATGATATCGGATCCACCAATTTCCTTGGAAGGAAGACATCCGACCACCATTATGCCAAGGAACAACTAAAGCCTAATCCAGAGTCAGTGCCTGCAGCCATCACTTGAATCAAAATCAATTCTAGCAGGGTAACGATGCATGATACCACACGATGGTCATATTCTAGGAAATCGGAATCTTTCCTCCTCAGAGAATTGATTACAGTTGATGTAGGGAATAGCAATGTGGAGAACAACACGAAATTACTGCCTTTCAAGTAGCATTCCTGACTGGCATTATTAGGAACTGAACATCTAAAGGACACTGATCCAGGAAGTAGTTTTAACCACATATACACCATCACACATAAACACACTCCCAGAGTGCCTGTGGTCCATGAATTATAACTATTTTGGAGTAGCTGAATTTCTGGACTTTCATCTAAGAAAAGTACCTTTCAGCAGAACCCATACTTACGAATAGCTGCAAACACTGGTGATGAGGTGAACGTCTTCAAACCTTCACCGCCCGTGCTTTAATGGACTCTTCAGACCAGAGAGGAAATTATGTTAGATCAACAAGTGCCTGTGGTGTGCCTTTAGGTAACCTTTTGCTCCCTTGGCAGTCCACAAGAACCACACCGAGATCACGTATGCAGGATTAGAAGCAGAAAGCATGGCTCCCTCTGCACCACAGCAACGTAGAGGTGTCCTGTTCTGCTTGGTGAGTTCCCTGCACAAATGACACACAGGCCTGTGGACACTAAAAGCTGTGTGGCACGGTAACTTACGCTAGCTGTGAAGAATGGTATCACCTGATTGTGATGTGCTCAGGTCACCCGTTTGCTCCTGCCACACGTGCCTCGTATCCCTAGGGCCCAGTTAAAAGTGAAGTCTTCCACACAATACAGGGACACCTACCTCCACCTCCTTCCTGCTTGGCTGGCTGCGCTGCCATAGCAACAGGCCAGGCAGGAGCTGCCTCAGGATTCTCCCTGTTCCAGGGGCTGTGTTCCCACTGTGACATCACAGCCATGTCTGGTCCTGATTGGTCAGACCACATAAGCACTGCCTCTACGGCCCCTCTCCCAACAGTCTGCAGCCACTTGTGTGCCAGTTTCCTTGGAAAATCTTCTGATCTGGGGAATGCTTTTCTCCACCAGGTTCCCTCCTCAGATCATTCAAGAGTCAACTGCCAGGACATTTCTATCATATTCCAAACTACTCCTAATCTGGACCCCACACTTTGGAGGACAGGAAGACTTTCATGTGGTGAGTACACAAACACCTCAAGCCCTTTGAAGGTAAATCAGTGGGGAAAACTACCTGAGACTTGGATGAGGCAACTTACTTCTCAGAACTACATCTCCAACCATCTAGGAGGGGATTCCCTTATGTGGACCCAAGATATCACAGAGTGAGAACCTGGGGCTGTTTTCCAGCCTACTGTGTTCCTACCTTGAACCTAACACACAAACATACACACTGGCTGCCAACAGCCTCAAGGTGACCCCATGAATTCACTTCCTCTCCACACAGAAATTACTTCACTTTGATCTGAGATATACATAGGCACACACACGCTATAGACTAGGTTTCTCTAGTCAGTGAAATTTTTACCAAGTCTCGGGAGAATGGCAGGTTTCAGAAACACCATAACCTATGGAAGAAGCACGAAACTCTCAGACAGGACCTTCAAATCTGCAAAGGTTCTACGAGGGACATCACAGTACACCTTCCATTCAGGGAACCGAAGACCAACTCAGAGACACAAAAGGCAGTTCCTCAAGTGCCTTGGAGAAGGAATCTAATTTCCATAAATCAGTGATGGCAAACTGAACAACAAATTTCCCACACACATTCACACACACATAATAAGTGATATACTCATACTTATACTGTATGTGAATTTCTTGCATACTATGGAGTTAACTACAGCTTTGAGCAAGACCAGAAGTTATGGAACATCACACAGCCTTGTTCATTCCATCTATTCCAAAGAGTTAATGATAGATTTTGATTCCAAGAGACTTCTGCATGCCTATGCAGCACATACACTCAACGAGTGTCAAATAGTTGCTGGTAGGACAATTTATGAGAAACAGCAAAGAAATTAATACATGAAGATACTATAAATATTAAACACAGACACAAAGACAGACACATACACACAAAGATAAACAGACAGATACACACACACACATACACACACACACACACACACACACACACAGACACACACAGACACCCAGGAGCAATGCCTGTATTCAAAGCATGTTGAATGTTATCCCCAATGGATGAAATCCTCACGTTATCCACTGAATGGACACTTTCAGCCCTTGAGAAGGATCAAACTTAGAAAAACACGTGAAGTGACATCGGTTCCACCAATGTCCTTGGAAGGAAGACCTACTACCACCATTATGCCAAGGAACAACTAAAACCTAATCCAGACTCCGTGCCTGAAGCCATCACTTGAAGCGAAATCAGTTCTAGCACGGTAACTATGCATGTACATACATCATGATAGCCTGCCATACACTGGCCATATTCAAGGAACACTGAATCTTTTCTCCTCAGACAATTGATTACACTTTATCTAGGGAATAGTAACACGGAGAAAAAAACGAAATTACTGCCTTTCAAGTAGCATTCCTGACTGGCATTATTAGGAACTGAGCATCTAACGCACACTGATCCAGGAATTATGTTTATCCACACGTGCGCCCCAACACATAAACACACCCACAGAGTGGCTGTGATCCATGACTATGAACTACTTTGGAGTAAGTGCATTTCTGGACTTTCATCTAAAATAGTACCTTTCAGCAGAACCCATACTTAGGAATACTGGCAAACACTGGTGATGAGGTGAATATCTTCAAACCTTCACTGCCCGAGGTTTAATGAACCCTGCAGACCACAGAAGAAATTTTGTCAGATCAACAAGTGCCTGTGCTGGGCCACAATGTAACCTTTCCCTCCCTTGCCAGTCCACTGGAACCACACCTTGAGATCACGTGGTCAGGATAAGAAGCAGAAACTAAGGCTGCCTGTGCACCACAGCGACATCAGGCAGCCTGTTCTGCTTGGTGAGCTCCCTGCGCAAATGACACAGAAGCCTGTGGACACTAAAAGCTGTGTGGCACGGTAGCTTACGCTAGCTGTGAAGAATGGAATCACCCGATCCTGATGTGCTCAGTTCACCCTTGTGCTCCTCCCACACGTGCCCCGTGTCCCTAGGACCCAGTTAAAAGAGAAGTCTTCCACACAAGACAGGGCCACCTACCTCCAGCTTCTTCATGCTTGGCTGGCTCTGCTACCATAGCAGCAGACCAGGCAGGAGCTGCCTTAGGAATCTATATGTTCCAGGGTCTGTGATCCCACTGTGACACCACAACCAAGTCTGTCCTGATTGGTAAGACCATGCAAGCACTGCCTCTACATCCCTCTCCCTCCAGTCTCCAGCCACTTGTGTGCCAGTTTCCTGGCAAGATCTCCTGATCTGAGCAATGCTTTTCTCCACCATGTTCCCTCCTCAGATCATTCAAGCTTCAACTGCCTTCACATTTCTATCATGTTCCAAACTACTGCCAATCTGGAATCCACACTTTGGAGGAAAAGAAGGCTTTCACGTGGTGAGTACACCAACCCATCAAGCCCTTTGAAGGTAAATCAGCCAGGAAAACATCCGTTACCTTGGATGAGGCAACTTCCTTCTCAGAACTACATGTCCCATCATCTGGGAGGGGATTCCCTTATGGGGACCCAAAATATCACAGAGAGAGGACCCGAGGCTGTTTTCCACCCTACGGTGTTCTTAACTTGAACAGAACACGCAAACGCACATAATGGCTGCCAAGAGACTCCAGGTGATCACATGAATTCTCTTCCTCTCGACACAGAAATCACTTCACTTTGATCTGAGAAGTACACAGGCACACACACACGCTATAGCCAAGGAATGCTCAGGTTTTTCTAGTCACTGAAATGCTTACCACCTCTCAGGAGAATGGCAGGTTTCAGGAACACCACAACCTATGGAATAAACATGAAACTTGCAGGAAGGCCATTCAATACTACAAAGGTTCTCTGAGGGACATCACAGTACCCCTTTCATTCATGGATCCGAAGACCTAAAGTCAGAGCCTCACAAGGCTGTTCCTCAAGAGACTTTGGGAAGGAACCTCATTTCTACAAATCAGTGATGGCAAACTGAACAACAAATATCCCAAACACACTCACACACACATAATGAATGATATACTAATACTTATCCTGTATGTGAATTTCTTGCATTCTACGGACTTAATTACAACATTCAGCAAGACCAAAAGACATGGAACATCGCACAGCCTTGTTCATTCCATCTATTTCAACAGACTTACAAGGAGACTTCTGCATGCTTATACAGCGGGTACACTCAACGAGTGGGAAATCATTGCTAGTATGACAATTTATGAGAAAAAGGAAAGAAATTAATACATGAAGACACTACAAGTATTGAACAGAGACACAAAGACAGACACACAGAAAGATAAACAGACAGGTAGACAGACAGACAAACACACATACACACACACACACACAAACACGCAGACACCCAGGAGCCCTGACTGTATTCAAAGCATGTCGAATGTTATCTGCAACGGCTGAAATGCTCGCATTATCCTACTAAGTGGACACTTTCAGCACTTGAGAAAGGGTCAAACCCAGAAAAACACGTGAAATGATGTCGGATCCACCAATTTCCTTGGAAGGAAGACATCCTACCACCATTATGCCAAGGAACAACTAAAGCCTAATCCAGAGTCAGTGCCTGCAGCCATCACTTGAATCAAAATCAATTCTAGCAGGGTAACGATGCATGATACCATACGATGGTCATATTCTAGGCAATCGGAATCTTTCCTCCTCAGAGAATTGATCACAGTTGATGTAGGGAATAGCAATGTGGAGAACAACACGAAATTACTGCCTTTCAAGTAGCATTCCTGACTGGCATTATTAGGAACTGAACATCTAAAGGACACTGATCCAGGAAGTAGTTTTAACCACATATACACCATCACACATAAACACACTCCCAGAGTGCCTGTGGTCCATGAATTATAACTATTTTGGAGTAGCTGAATTTCTGGACTTTCATCTAAGAAAAGTACCTTTCAGCAGAACCCATACTTACGAATAGCTGCAAACACTGGTGATGAGGTGAACGTCTTCAAACCTTCACCGCCCGTGCTTTAATGGACTCTTCAGACCAGAGAGGAAATTATGTTAGATCAACAAGTGCCTGTGGTGTGCCTTTAGGTAACCTTTTGCTCCCTTGGCAGTCCACTAGAACCACACCGAGATCACGTATTCAGGATTAGAAGCAGAAAGAATGGCTCCCTCTGCACCACAGCAACGTAGAGGTGTCCTCTTCTGCTTGGTGAGTTCCCTGCACAAATGACACACAGGCCTGTGGACACTAAAAGCTGTGTGGCACGGTAACTTACGCTAGCTGTGAAGAATGGTATCACCTGATTGTGATGTGCTCAGGTCACCCGTTTGCTCCTGCCACACGTGCCTCGTATCCCTAGGGCCCAGTTAAAAGTGAAGTCTTCCACACAATACAGGGACACCTACCTCCACCTCCTTCCTGCTTGGCTGGCTGCGCTGCCATAGCAACAGGCCAGGCAGGAGCTGCCTCAGGATTCTCCCTGTTCCAGGGGCTGTGTTCCCACTGTGACATCACAGCCATGTCTGGTCCTGATTGGTCAGACCACATAAGCACTGCCTCTACGGCCCCTCTCCCAACAGTCTGCAGCCACTTGTGTGCCAGTTTCCTTGGAAAATCTTCTGATCTGGGGAATGCTTTTCTCCACCAGGTTCCCTCCTCAGATCATTCAAGAGTCAACTGCCAGGACATTTCTATCATATTCCAAACTACTCCTAATCTGGACCCCACACTTTGGAGGACAGGAAGACTTTCACGTGGTGAGTACACAAACACCTCAAGCCCTTTGAAGGTAAATCAGTGGGGAAAGCTACCTGAGACTTGGATGAGGCAACTTACTTCTCAGAACTACATCTCCAACCATCTAGGAGGGGATTCCCTTACGTGGACCCAAGATATCACAGAGTGAGAACCTGGGGCTGTTTTCCAGCCTACTGTCTTCCTACCTTGAACCTAACACACAAACATACACACTGGCTGCCAACAGCCTCAAGGTGACCCCATGAATTCACTTCCTCTCCACACAGAAATTACTTCACTTTGATCTGAGATATACATAGGCACACACACGCTATAGACTAGGTTTCTCTAGTCAGTGAAATTTTTACCAAGTCTCGGGAGAATGGCAGGTTTCAGAAACACCATAACCTATGGAAGAAGCACGAAACTCTCAGACAGGACCTTCAAATCTGCAAAGGTTCTACGAGGGACATCACAGTACACCTTCCATTCAGGGAACCGAAGACCAACTCAGAGACACAAAAGGCAGTTCCTCAAGTGCCTTGGATAAGGAATCTAATTTCCATAAATCAGTGATGGCAAACTGAACAACAAATTTCCCACACACATTCACACACACATAATAAGTGATATACTCATACTTATACTGTATGTGAATTTCTTGCATACTATGGAGTTAACTACAGCTTTGAGCAAGACCAGAAGTTATGGAACATCACACAGCCTTGTTCATTCCATCTATTCCAAAGAGTTAATGATAGATTTTGATTCCAAGAGACTTCTGCATGCCTATGCAGCCCATACACTCAACGAGTGTCAAATAGTTGCTGGTAGGACAATTTATGAGAAACAGCAAAGAAATTAATACATGAAGATACTATAAATATTAAACACAGACACAAAGACAGACACATACACACAAAGATAAACAGACAGATACACACACACACACACACACACACACACACACACACAGACACACACAGACACCCAGGAGCAATGCCTGTATTCAAAGCATGTTGAATGTTATCCCCAATGGATGAAATCCTCGCGTTATCCACTGAATGGACACTTTCAGCCCTTGAGAAGGATCAAACTTAGAAAAACACGTGAAGTGACATCGGTTCCACCAATGTCCTTGGAAGGAAGACCTACTACCACCATTATGCCAAGGAACAACTAAAACCTAATCCAGACTCAGTGCCTGAAGCCATCACTTGAAGCGAAATCAGTTCTAGCACGGTAACTATGCATGTACATACATCATGATAGCCTGCCATACACTGGCCATATTCAAGGAACACTGAATCTTTTCTCCTCAGACAATTGATTACACTTTATCTAGGGAATAGTAACACGGAGAAAAAAACGAAATTACTGCCTTTCAAGTAGCATTCCTGACTGGCATTATTAGGAACTGAGCATCTAACGCACACTGATCCAGGAATTATGTTTATCCACACGTGCGCCCCAACACATAAACACACCCACAGAGTGGCTGTGATCCATGACTATGAACTACTTTGGAGTAAGTGTATTTCTGGACTTTCATCTAAAATAGTACCTTTCAGCAGAACCCATACTTAGGAATACTGGCAAACACTGGTGATGAGGTGAATATCTTCAAACCTTCACTGCCCGAGGTTTAATGAACCCTGCAGACCACAGAAGAAATTTTGTCAGATCAACAAGTGCCTGTGCTGGGCCACAATGTAACCTTTCCCTCCCTTGCCAGTCCACTGGAACCACACCTTGAGATCACGTGGTCAGGATAAGAAGCAGAAACTAAGGCTGCCTGTGCACCACAGCGACATCAGGCAGCCTGTTCTGCTTGGTGAGCTCCCTGCGCAAATGACACAGAAGCATGTGGACACTAAAAGCTGTGTGGCACGGTAGCTTACGCTAGCTGTGAAGAATGGAATCACCCGATCCTGATGTGCTCAGTTCACCCTTGTGCTCCTCCCACACGTGCCCCGTGTCCCTAGGACCCAGTTAAAAGAGAAGTCTTCCACACAAGACAGGGCCACCTACCTCCAGCTTCTTCATGCTTGGCTGGCTCTGCTACCATAGCAGCAGACCAGGCAGGAGCTGCCTTAGGAATCTATATGTTCCAGGGTCTGTGATCCCACTGTGACACCACAACCAAGTCTGTCCTGATTGGTAAGACCATGCAAGCACTGCCTCTACATCCCTCTCCCTCCAGTCTCCAGCCACTTGTGTGCCAGTTTCCTGGCAAGATCTCCTGATCTCAGCAATGCTTTTCTCCACCATGTTCCCTCCTCAGATCATTCAAGCTTCAACTGCCTTCACATTTCTATCATGTTCCAAACTACTGCCAATCTGGAATCCACACTTTGGAGGAAAAGAAGGCTTTCACGTGGTGAGTACACCAACCCATCAAGCCCTTTGAAGGTAAATCAGCCAGGAAAACATCCGTTACCTTGGATGAGGCAACTTCCTTCTCAGAACTACATCTCCCATCATCTGGGAGGGGATTCCCTTATGGGGACCCAAAATATCACAGAGAGAGGACCCGAGGCTGTTTTCCACCCTACGGTGTTCCTAACTTGAACAGAACACGCAGACGCACATAATGGCTGCCAAGAGACTCCAGGTGATCACATGAATTCTCTTCCTCTCGACACAGAAATCACTTCACTTTGATCTGAGAAGTACACAGGCACACACACACGCTATAGCCAAGGAATGCTCAGGTTTTTCTAGTCACTGAAATGCTTACCACCTCTCAGGAGAATGGCAGGTTTCAGGAACACCACAACCTATGGAATAAACATGAAACTTTCAGGAAGGCCATTCAATACTACAAAGGTTCTCTGAGGGACATCACAGTACCCCTTTCATTCATGGATCCGAAGACCTAAAGTCAGAGCCTCACAAGGCTGTTCCTCAAGAGACTTTGGGAAGGAACCTCATTTCTACAAATCAGTGATGGCAAACTGAACAACAAATATCCCAAACACACTCACACACACATAATGAATGATATACTAATACTTATCCTGTATGTGAATTTCTTGCATTCTACGGACTTAATTACAACATTCAGCAAGACCAAAAGACATGGAACATCGCACAGCCTTGTTCATTCCATCTATTTCAACAGACTTACAAGGAGACTTCTGCATGCTTATACAGCGGGTACACTCAACGAGTGGGAAATCATTGCTAGTATGACAATTTATGAGAAAAAGGAAAGAAATTAATACATGAAGACACTACAAGTATTGAACAGAGACACAAAGACAGACACACAGAAAGATAAACAGACAGGTAGACAGACAGACAAACACACATACACACACTCACACACAAACACGCTGACACCCAGGAGCCCTGACTGTATTCAAAGCATGTCGAATGTTATCTGCAACGGCTGAAATGCTCGCATTATCCTACTAAGTGGACACTTTCAGCACTTGAGAAAGGGTCAAACCCAGAAAAACACGTGAAATGATGTCGGATCCACCAATTTCCTTGGAAGGAAGACATCCTACCACCATTATGCCAAGGAACAACTAAAGCCTAATCCAGAGTCAGTGCCTGCAGCCATCACTTGAATCAAAATCAATTCTAGCAGGGTAACGATGCATGATACCATACGATGGTCATATTCTAGGAAATCGGAATCTTTCCTCCTCAGAGAATTGATTACAGTTGATGTAGGGAATAGCAATGTGGAGAACAACACGAAATTACTGCCTTTCAAGTAGCATTCCTGACTGGCATTATTAGGAACTGAACATCTAAAGGACACTGATCCAGGAAGTAGTTTTAACCACATATACACCATCACACATAAACACACTCCCAGAGTGCCAGTGGTCCATGAATTATAACTATTTTGGAGTAGCTGAATTTGTGGACTTTCATCTAAGAAAAGTACCTTTCAGCAGAACCCATACTTACGAATAGCTGCAAACACTGGTGATGAGGTGAACGTCTTCAAACCTTCACCGCCCGTGCTTTAATGGACTCTTCAGACCAGAGAGGAAATTATGTTAGATCAACAAGTGCCTGTGGTGTGCCTTTAGGTAACCTTTTGCTCCCTTGGCAGTCCACTAGAACCACACCGAGATCACGTATTCAGGATTAGAAGCAGAAAGCATGGCTCCCTCTGCACCACAGCAACGTAGAGGTGTCCTGTTCTGCTTGGTGAGTTCCCTGCACAAATGACACACAGGCCTGTGGACACTAAAAGCTGTGTGGCACGGTAACTTACGCTAGCTGTGAAGAATGGTATCACCTGATTGTGATGTGCTCAGGTCACCCGTTTGCTCCTGCCACACGTGCCTCGTATCCCTAGGGCCCAGTTAAAAGTGAAGTCTTCCACACAATACAGGGACACCTACCTCCACCTCCTTCCTGCTTGGCTGGCTGCGCTGCCATAGCAACAGGCCAGGCAGGAGCTGCCTCAGGATTCTCCCTGTTCCAGGGGCTGTGTTCCCACTGTGACATCACAGCCATGTCTGGTCCTGATTGGTCAGACCACATAAGCACTGCCTCTACGGCCCCTCTCCCAACAGTCTGCAGCCACTTGTGTGCCAGTTTCCTTGGAAAATCTTCTGATCTGGGGAATGCTTTTCTCCACCAGGTTCCCTCCTCAGATCATTCAAGAGTCAACTGCCAGGACATTTCTATCATATTCCAAACTACTCCTAATCTGGACCCCACACTTTGGAGGACAGGAAGACTTTCACGTGGTGAGTACACAAACACCTCAAGCCCTTTGAAGGTAAATCAGTGGGGAAAACTACCTGAGACTTGGATGAGGCAACTTACTTCTCAGAACTACATCTCCAACCATCTAGGAAGGGATTCCCTTATGTGGACCCAAAATATCACTGAGTGAGAACCTGGGGCTGTTTTCCAGCCTACTGTCTTCCTACCTTGAACCTAACACACAAACATACACACTGGCTGCCAACAGCCTCAAGGTGACCCCATGAATTCACTTCCTCTCCACACAGAAATTACTTCACTTTGATCTGAGATATACATAGGCACACACACGCTATAGACTAGGTTTCTCTAGTCAGTGAAATTTTTACCAAGTCTCGGGAGAATGGCAGGTTTCAGAAACACCATAACCTATGGAAGAAGCACGAAACTCTCAGACAGGACCTTCAAATCTGCAAAGGTTCTACGAGGGACATCACAGTACACCTTCCATTCAGGGAACCGAAGACCAACTCAGAGACACAAAAGGCAGTTCCTCAAGTGCCTTGGAGAAGGAATCTAATTTCCATAAATCAGTGATGGCAAACTGAACAACAAATTTCCCACACACATTCACACACACATAATAAGTGATATACTCATACTTATACTGTATGTGAATTTCTTGCATACTATGGAGTTAACTACAGCTTTGAGCAAGACCAGAAGTTATGGAACATCACACAGCCTTGTTCATTCCATCTATTCCAAAGAGTTAATGATAGATTTTGATTCCAAGAGACTTCTGCATGCCTATGCAGCACATACACTCAACGAGTGTCAAATAGTTGCTGGTAGGACAATTTATGAGAAACAGCAAAGAAATTAATACATGAAGATACTATAAATATTAAACACAGACACAAAGACAGACACATACACACAAAGATAAACAGACAGATACACACACACACACACACACACACACACACACACACACACACACAGACACCCAGGAGCAATGCCTGTATTCAAAGCATGTTGAATGTTATCCCCAATGGATGAAATCCTCGCGTTATCCACTGAATGGACACTTTCAGCCCTTGAGAAGGATCAAACTTAGAAAAACACGTGAAGTGACATCGGTTCCACCAATGTCCTTGGAAGGAAGACCTACTACCACCATTATGCCAAGGAACAACTAAAACCTAATCCAGACTCAGTGCCTGAAGCCATCACTTGAAGCGAAATCAGTTCTAGCACGGTAACTATGCATGTACATACATCATGATAGCCTGCCATACACTGGCCATATTCAAGGAACACTGAATCTTTTCTCCTCAGACAATTGATTACACTTTATCTAGGGAATAGTAACACGGAGAAAAAAACGAAATTACTGCCTTTCAAGTAGCATTCCTGACTGGCATTATTAGGAACTGAGCATCTAACGCACACTGATCCAGGAATTATGTTTATCCACACGTGCGCCCCAACACATAAACACACCCACAGAGTGGCTGTGATCCATGACTATGAACTACTTTGGAGTAAGTGTATTTCTGGACTTTCATCTAAAATAGTACCTTTCAGCAGAACCCATACTTAGGAATACTGGCAAACACTGGACCTTCACTGCCCGAGGTTTAATGAACCCTGCAGACCACAGAAGAAATTTTGTCAGATCAACAAGTGCCTGTGCTGGGCCACAATGTAACCTTTCCCTCCCTTGCCAGTCCACTGGAACCACACCTTGAGATCACGTGGTCAGGATAAGAAGCAGAAACTAAGGCTGCCTGTGCACCACAGCGACATCAGGCAGCCTGTTCTGCTTGGTGAGCTCCCTGCGCAAATGACACAGAAGCATGTGGACACTAAAAGCTGTGTGGCACGGTAGCTTACGCTAGCTGTGAAGAATGGAATCACCCGATCCTGATGTGCTCAGTTCACCCTTGTGCTCCTCCCACACGTGCCCCGTGTCCCTAGGACCCAGTTAAAAGAGAAGTCTTCCACACAAGACAGGGCCACCTACCTCCAGCTTCTTCATGCTTGGCTGGCTCTGCTACCATAGCAGCAGACCAGGCAGGAGCTGCCTTAGGAATCTATATGTTCCAGGGTCTGTGATCCCACTGTGACACCACAACCAAGTCTGTCCTGATTGGTAAGACCATGCAAGCACTGCCTCTACATCCCTCTCCCTCCAGTCTCCAGCCACTTGTGTGCCAGTTTCCTGGCAAGATCTCCTGATCTCAGCAATGCTTTTCTCCACCATGTTCCCTCCTCAGATCATTCAAGCTTCAACTGCCTTCACATTTCTATCATGTTCCAAACTACTGCCAATCTGGAATCCACACTTTGGAGGAAAAGAAGGCTTTCACGTGGTGAGTACACCAACCCATCAAGCCCTTTGAAGGTAAATCAGCCAGGAAAACATCCGTTACCTTGGATGAGGCAACTTCCTTCTCAGAACTACATCTCCCATCATCTGGGAGGGGATTCCCTTATGGGGACCCAAAATATCACAGAGAGAGGACCCGAGGCTGTTTTCCACCCTACGGTGTTCCTAACTTGAACAGAACACGCAGACGCACATAATGGCTGCCAAGAGACTCCAGGTGATCACATGAATTCTCTTCCTCTCGACACAGAAATCACTTCACTTTGATCTGAGAAGTACACAGGCACACACACACGCTATAGCCAAGGAATGCTCAGGTTTTTCTAGTCACTGAAATGCTTACCACCTCTCAGGAGAATGGCAGGTTTCAGGAACACCACAACCTATGGAATAAACATGAAACTTTCAGGAAGGCCATTCAATACTACAAAGGTTCTCTGAGGGACATCACAGTACCCCTTTCATTCATGGATCCGAAGACCTAAAGTCAGAGCCTCACAAGGCTGTTCCTCAAGAGACTTTGGGAAGGAACCTCATTTCTACAAATCAGTGATGGCAAACTGAACAACAAATATCCCAAACACACTCACACACACATAATGAATGATATACTAATACTTATCCTGTATGTGAATTTCTTGCATTCTACGGACTTAATTACAACATTCAGCAAGACCAAAAGACATGGAACATCGCACAGCCTTGTTCATTCCATCTATTTCAACAGACTTACAAGGAGACTTCTGCATGCTTATACAGCGGGTACACTCAACGAGTGGGAAATCATTGCTAGTATGACAATTTATGAGAAAAAGGAAAGAAATTAATACATGAAGACACTACAAGTATTGAACAGAGACACAAAGACAGACACACAGAAAGATAAACAGACAGGTAGACAGACAGACAAACACACATACACACACTCACACACAAACACGCTGACACCCAGGAGCCCTGACTGTATTCAAAGCATGTCGAATGTTATCTGCAACGGCTGAAATGCTCGCATTATCCTACTAAGTGGACACTTTCAGCACTTGAGAAAGGGTCAAACCCAGAAAAACACGTGAAATGATGTCGGATCCACCAATTTCCTTGGAAGGAAGACATCCTACCACCATTATGCCAAGGAACAACTAAAGCCTAATCCAGAGTCAGTGCCTGCAGCCATCACTTGAATCAAAATCAATTCTAGCAGGGTAACGATGCATGATACCATACGATGGTCATATTCTAGGAAATCGGAATCTTTCCTCCTCAGAGAATTGATTACAGTTGATGTAGGGAATAGCAATGTGGAGAACAACACGAAATTACTGCCTTTCAAGTAGCATTCCTGACTGGCATTATTAGGAACTGAACATCTAAAGGACACTGATCCAGGAAGTAGTTTTAACCACATATACACCATCACACATAAACACACTCCCAGAGTGCCAGTGGTCCATGAATTATAACTATTTTGGAGTAGCTGAATTTGTGGACTTTCATCTAAGAAAAGTACCTTTCAGCAGAACCCATACTTACGAATAGCTGCAAACACTGGTGATGAGGTGAACGTCTTCAAACCTTCACCGCCCGTGCTTTAATGGACTCTTCAGACCAGAGAGGAAATTATGTTAGATCAACAAGTGCCTGTGGTGTGCCTTTAGGTAACCTTTTGCTCCCTTGGCAGTCCACTAGAACCACACCGAGATCACGTATTCAGGATTAGAAGCAGAAAGCATGGCTCCCTCTGCACCACAGCAACGTAGAGGTGTCCTGTTCTGCTTGGTGAGTTCCCTGCACAAATGACACACAGGCCTGTGGACACTAAAAGCTGTGTGGCACGGTAACTTACGCTAGCTGTGAAGAATGGTATCACCTGATTGTGATGTGCTCAGGTCACCCGTTTGCTCCTGCCACACGTGCCTCGTATCCCTAGGGCCCAGTTAAAAGTGAAGTCTTCCACACAATACAGGGACACCTACCTCCACCTCCTTCCTGCTTGGCTGGCTGCGCTGCCATAGCAACAGGCCAGGCAGGAGCTGCCTCAGGATTCTCCCTGTTCCAGGGGCTGTGTTCCCACTGTGACATCACAGCCATGTCTGGTCCTGATTGGTCAGACCACATAAGCACTGCCTCTACGGCCCCTCTCCCAACAGTCTGCAGCCACTTGTGTGCCAGTTTCCTTGGAAAATCTTCTGATCTGGGGAATGCTTTTCTCCACCAGGTTCCCTCCTCAGATCATTCAAGAGTCAACTGCCAGGACATTTCTATCATATTCCAAACTACTCCTAATCTGGACCCCACACTTTGGAGGACAGGAAGACTTTCACGTGGTGAGTACACAAACACCTCAAGCCCTTTGAAGGTAAATCAGTGGGGAAAACTACCTGAGACTTGGATGAGGCAACTTACTTCTCAGAACTACATCTCCAACCATCTAGGAAGGGATTCCCTTATGTGGACCCAAAATATCACTGAGTGAGAACCTGGGGCTGTTTTCCAGCCTACTGTCTTCCTACCTTGAACCTAACACACAAACATACACACTGGCTGCCAACAGCCTCAAGGTGACCCCATGAATTCACTTCCTCTCCACACAGAAATTACTTCACTTTGATCTGAGATATACATAGGCACACACACGCTATAGACTAGGTTTCTCTAGTCAGTGAAATTTTTACCAAGTCTCGGGAGAATGGCAGGTTTCAGAAACACCATAACCTATGGAAGAAGCACGAAACTCTCAGACAGGACCTTCAAATCTGCAAAGGTTCTACGAGGGACATCACAGTACACCTTCCATTCAGGGAACCGAAGACCAACTCAGAGACACAAAAGGCAGTTCCTCAAGTGCCTTGGAGAAGGAATCTAATTTCCATAAATCAGTGATGGCAAACTGAACAACAAATTTCCCACACACATTCACACACACATAATAAGTGATATACTCATACTTATACTGTATGTGAATTTCTTGCATACTATGGAGTTAACTACAGCTTTGAGCAAGACCAGAAGTTATGGAACATCACACAGCCTTGTTCATTCCATCTATTCCAAAGAGTTAATGATAGATTTTGATTCCAAGAGACTTCTGCATGCCTATGCAGCACATACACTCAACGAGTGTCAAATAGTTGCTGGTAGGACAATTTATGAGAAACAGCAAAGAAATTAATACATGAAGATACTATAAATATTAAACACAGACACAAAGACAGACACATACACACAAAGATAAACAGACAGATACACACACACACACACACACACACACACACACACAGACACACACAGACACCCAGGAGCAATGCCTGTATTCAAAGCATGTTGAATGTTATCCCCAATGGATGAAATCCTCGCGTTATCCACTGAATGGACACTTTCAGCCCTTGAGAAGGATCAAACTTAGAAAAACACGTGAAGTGACATCGGTTCCACCAATGTCCTTGGAAGGAAGACCTACTACCACCATTATGCCAAGGAACAACTAAAACCTAATCCAGACTCAGTGCCTGAAGCCATCACTTGAAGCGAAATCAGTTCTAGCACGGTAACTATGCATGTACATACATCATGATAGCCTGCCATACACTGGCCATATTCAAGGAACACTGAATCTTTTCTCCTCAGACAATTGATTACACTTTATCTAGGGAATAGTAACACGGAGAAAAAAACGAAATTACTGCCTTTCAAGTAGCATTCCTGACTGGCATTATTAGGAACTGAGCATCTAACGCACACTGATCCAGGAATTATGTTTATCCACACGTGCGCCCCAACACATAAACACACCCACAGAGTGGCTGTGATCCATGACTATGAACTACTTTGGAGTAAGTGTATTTCTGGACTTTCATCTAAAATAGTACCTTTCAGCAGAACCCATACTTAGGAATACTGGCAAACACTGGTGATGAGGTGAATATCTTCAAACCTTCACTGCCCGAGGTTTAATGAACCCTGCAGACCACAGAAGAAATTTTGTCAGATCAACAAGTGCCTGTGCTGGGCCACAATGTAACCTTTCCCTCCCTTGCCAGTCCACTGGAACCACACCTTGAGATCACGTGGTCAGGATAAGAAGCAGAAACTAAGGCTGCCTGTGCACCACAGCGACATCAGGCAGCCTGTTCTGCTTGGTGAGCTCCCTGCGCAAATGACACAGAAGCATGTGGACACTAAAAGCTGTGTGGCACGGTAGCTTACGCTAGCTGTGAAGAATGGAATCACCCGATCCTGATGTGCTCAGTTCACCCTTGTGCTCCTCCCACACGTGCCCCGTGTCCCTAGGACCCAGTTAAAAGAGAAGTCTTCCACACAAGACAGGGCCACCTACCTCCAGCTTCTTCATGCTTGGCTGGCTCTGCTACCATAGCAGCAGACCAGGCAGGAGCTGCCTTAGGAATCTATATGTTCCAGGGTCTGTGATCCCACTGTGACACCACAACCAAGTCTGTCCTGATTGGTAAGACCATGCAAGCACTGCCTCTACATCCCTCTCCCTCCAGTCTCCAGCCACTTGTGTGCCAGTTTCCTGGCAAGATCTCCTGATCTCAGCAATGCTTTTCTCCACCATGTTCCCTCCTCAGATCATTCAAGCTTCAACTGCCTTCACATTTCTATCATGTTCCAAACTACTGCCAATCTGGAATCCACACTTTGGAGGAAAAGAAGGCTTTCACGTGGTGAGTACACCAACCCATCAAGCCCTTTGAAGGTAAATCAGCCAGGAAAACATCCGTTACCTTGGATGAGGCAACTTCCTTCTCAGAACTACATCTCCCATCATCTGGGAGGGGATTCCCTTATGGGGACCCAAAATATCACAGAGAGAGGACCCGAGGCTGTTTTCCACCCTACGGTGTTCCTAACTTGAACAGAACACGCAAACGCACATAATGGCTGCCAAGAGACTCCAGGTGATCACATGAATTCTCTTCCTCTCGACACAGAAATCACTTCACTTTGATCTGAGAAGTACACAGGCACACACACACGCTATAGCCAAGGAATGCTCAGGTTTTTCTAGTCACTGAAATGCTTACCACCTCTCAGGAGAATGGCAGGTTTCAGGAACACCACAACCTATGGAATAAACATGAAACTTTCAGGAAGGCCATTCAATACTACAAAGGTTCTCTGAGGGACATCACAGTACCCCTTTCATTCATGGATCCGAAGACCTAAAGTCAGAGCCTCACAAGGCTGTTCCTCAAGAGACTTTGGGAAGGAACCTCATTTCTACAAATCAGTGATGGCAAACTGAACAACAAATATCCCAAACACACTCACACACACATAATGAATGATATACTAATACTTATCCTGTATGTGAATTTCTTGCATTCTACGGACTTAATTACAACATTCAGCAAGACCAAAAGACATGGAACATCGCACAGCCTTGTTCATTCCATCTATTTCAACAGACTTACAAGGAGACTTCTGCATGCTTATACAGCGGGTACACTCAACGAGTGGGAAATCATTGCTAGTATGACAATTTATGAGAAAAAGGAAAGAAATTAATACATGAAGACACTACAAGTATTGAACAGAGACACAAAGACAGACACACAGAAAGATAAACAGACAGGTAGACAGACAGACAAACACACATACACACACTCACACACAAACACGCTGACACCCAGGAGCCCTGACTGTATTCAAAGCATGTCGAATGTTATCTGCAACGGCTGAAATGCTCGCATTATCCTACTAAGTGGACACTTTCAGCACTTGAGAAAGGGTCAAACCCAGAAAAACACGTGAAATGATGTCGGATCCACCAATTTCCTTGGAAGGAAGACATCCTACCACCATTATGCCAAGGAACAACTAAAGCCTAATCCAGAGTCAGTGCCTGCAGCCATCACTTGAATCAAAATCAATTCTAGCAGGGTAACGATGCATGATACCATACGATGGTCATATTCTAGGAAATCGGAATCTTTCCTCCTCAGAGAATTGATTACAGTTGATGTAGGGAATAGCAATGTGGAGAACAACACGAAATTACTGCCTTTCAAGTAGCATTCCTGACTGGCATTATTAGGAACTGAACATCTAAAGGACACTGATCCAGGAAGTAGTTTTAACCACATATACACCATCACACATAAACACACTCCCAGAGTGCCAGTGGTCCATGAATTATAACTATTTTGGAGTAGCTGAATTTGTGGACTTTCATCTAAGAAAAGTACCTTTCAGCAGAACCCATACTTACGAATAGCTGCAAACACTGGTGATGAGGTGAACGTCTTCAAACCTTCACCGCCCGTGCTTTAATGGACTCTTCAGACCAGAGAGGAAATTATGTTAGATCAACAAGTGCCTGTGGTGTGCCTTTAGGTAACCTTTTGCTCCCTTGGCAGTCCACTAGAATCACACCGAGATCACGTATTCAGGATTAGAAGCAGAAAGCATGGCTCCCTCTGCACCACAGCAACGTAGAGGTGTCCTGTTCTGCTTGGTGAGTTCCCTGCACAAATGACACACAGGCCTGTGGACACTAAAAGCTGTGTGGCACGGTAACTTACGCTAGCTGTGAAGAATGGTATCACCTGATTGTGATGTGCTCAGGTCACCCGTTTGCTCCTGCCACACGTGCCTCGTATCCCTAGGGCCCAGTTAAAAGTGAAGTCTTCCACACAATACAGGGACACCTACCTCCACCTCCTTCCTGCTTGGCTGGCTGCGCTGCCATAGCAACAGGCCAGGCAGGAGCTGCCTCAGGATTCTCCCTGTTCCAGGGGCTGTGTTCCCACTGTGACATCACAGCCATGTCTGGTCCTGATTGGTCAGACCACATAAGCACTGCCTCTACGGCCCCTCTCCCAACAGTCTGCAGCCACTTGTGTGCCAGTTTCCTTGGAAAATCTTCTGATCTGGGGAATGCTTTTCTCCACCAGGTTCCCTCCTCAGATCATTCAAGAGTCAACTGCCAGGACATTTCTATCATATTCCAAACTACTCCTAATCTGGACCCCACACTTTGGAGGACAGGAAGACTTTCACGTGGTGAGTACACAAACACCTCAAGCCCTTTGAAGGTAAATCAGTGGGGAAAACTACCTGAGACTTGGATGAGGCAACTTACTTCTCAGAACTACATCTCCAACCATCTAGGAAGGGATTCCCTTATGTGGACCCAAAATATCACTGAGTGAGAACCTGGGGCTGTTTTCCAGCCTACTGTCTTCCTACCTTGAACCTAACACACAAACATACACACTGGCTGCCAACAGCCTCAAGGTGACCCCATGAATTCACTTCCTCTCCACACAGAAATTACTTCACTTTGATCTGAGATATACATAGGCACACACACGCTATAGACTAGGTTTCTCTAGTCAGTGAAATTTTTACCAAGTCTCGGGAGAATGGCAGGTTTCAGAAACACCATAACCTATGGAAGAAGCACGAAACTCTCAGACAGGACCTTCAAATCTGCAAAGGTTCTACGAGGGACATCACAGTACACCTTCCATTCAGGGAACCGAAGACCAACTCAGAGACACAAAAGGCAGTTCCTCAAGTGCCTTGGAGAAGGAATCTAATTTCCATAAATCAGTGATGGCAAACTGAACAACAAATTTCCCACACACATTCACACACACATAATAAGTGATATACTCATACTTATACTGTATGTGAATTTCTTGCATACTATGGAGTTAACTACAGCTTTGAGCAAGACCAGAAGTTATGGAACATCACACAGCCTTGTTCATTCCATCTATTCCAAAGAGTTAATGATAGATTTTGATTCCAAGAGACTTCTGCATGCCTATGCAGCCCATACACTCAACGAGTGTCAAATAGTTGCTGGTAGGACAATTTATGAGAAACAGCAAAGAAATTAATACATGAAGATACTATAAATATTAAACACAGACACAAAGACAGACACATACACACAAAGATAAACAGACAGATACACACACACACACACACACACACACACACACACACACAGACACACACAGACACCCAGGAGCAATGCCTGTATTCAAAGCATGTTGAATGTTATCCCCAATGGATGAAATCCTCGCGTTATCCACTGAATGGACACTTTCAGCCCTTGAGAAGGATCAAACTTAGAAAAACACGTGAAGTGACATCGGTTCCACCAATGTCCTTGGAAGGAAGACCTACTACCACCATTATGCCAAGGAACAACTAAAACCTAATCCAGACTCAGTGCCTGAAGCCATCACTTGAAGCGAAATCAGTTCTAGCACGGTAACTATGCATGTACATACATCATGATAGCCTGCCATACACTGGCCATATTCAAGGAACACTGAATCTTTTCTCCTCAGACAATTGATTACACTTTATCTAGGGAATAGTAACACGGAGAAAAAAACGAAATTACTGCCTTTCAAGTAGCATTCCTGACTGGCATTATTAGGAACTGAGCATCTAACGCACACTGATCCAGGAATTATGTTTATCCACACGTGTGCACCAACACATAAACACACCCACAGAGTGGCTGTGATCCATGACTATGAACTACTTTGGAGTAAGTGTATTTCTGGACTTTCATCTAAAATAGTACCTTTCAGCAGAACCCATACTTAGGAATACTGGCAAACACTGGTGATGAGGTGAATATCTTCAAACCTTCACTGCCCGAGGTTTAATGAACCCTGCAGACCACAGAAGAAATTTTGTCAGATCAACAAGTGCCTGTGCTGGGCCACAATGTAACCTTTCCCTCCCTTGCCAGTCCACTGGAACCACACCTTGAGATCACGTGGTCAGGATAAGAAGCAGAAACTAAGGCTGCCTGTGCACCACAGCGACATCAGGCAGCCTGTTCTGCTTGGTGAGCTCCCTGCGCAAATGACACAGAAGCATGTGGACACTAAAAGCTGTGTGGCACGGTAGCTTACGCTAGCTGTGAAGAATGGAATCACCCGATCCTGATGTGCTCAGTTCACCCTTGTGCTCCTCCCACACGTGCCCCGTGTCCCTAGGACCCAGTTAAAAGAGAAGTCTTCCACACAAGACAGGGCCACCTACCTCCAGCTTCTTCATGCTTGGCTGGCTCTGCTACCATAGCAGCAGACCAGGCAGGAGCTGCCTTAGGAATCTATATGTTCCAGGGTCTGTGATCCCACTGTGACACCACAACCAAGTCTGTCCTGATTGGTAAGACCATGCAAGCACTGCCTCTACATCCCTCTCCCTCCAGTCTCCAGCCACTTGTGTGCCAGTTTCCTGGCAAGATCTCCTGATCTGAGCAATGCTTTTCTCCACCATGTTCCCTCCTCAGATCATTCAAGCTTCAACTGCCTTCACATTTCTATCATGTTCCAAACTACTGCCAATCTGGAATCCACACTTTGGAGGAAAAGAAGGCTTTCACGTGGTGAGTACACCAACCCATCAAGCCCTTTGAAGGTAAATCAGCCAGGAAAACATCCGTTACCTTGGATGAGGCAACTTCCTTCTCAGAACTACATCTCCCATCATCTGGGAGGGGATTCCCTTATGGGGACCCAAAATATCACAGAGAGAGGACCCGAGGCTGTTTTCCACCCTACGGTGTTCCTAACTTGAACAGAACACGCAAACGCACATAATGGCTGCCAAGAGACTCCAGGTGATCACATGAATTCTCTTCCTCTCGACACAGAAATCACTTCACTTTGATCTGAGAAGTACACAGGCACACACACACGCTATAGCCAAGGAATGCTCAGGTTTTTCTAGTCACTGAAATGCTTACCACCTCTCAGGAGAATGGCAGGTTTCAGGAACACCACAACCTATGGAATAAACATGAAACTTTCAGGAAGGCCATTCAATACTACAAAGGTTCTCTGAGGGACATCACAGTACCCCTTTCATTCATGGATCCGAAGACCTAAAGTCAGAGCCTCACAAGGCTGTTCCTCAAGAGACTTTGGGAAGGAACCTCATTTCTACAAATCAGTGATGGCAAACTGAACAACAAATATCCCAAACACACTCACACACACATAATGAATGATATACTAATACTTATCCTGTATGTGAATTTCTTGCATTCTACGGACTTAATTACAACATTCAGCAAGACCAAAAGACATGGAACATCGCACAGCCTTGTTCATTCCATCTATTTCAACAGACTTACAAGGAGACTTCTGCATGCTTATACAGCGGGTACACTCAACGAGTGGGAAATCATTGCTAGTATGACAATTTATGAGAAAAAGGAAAGAAATTAATACATGAAGACACTACAAGTATTGAACAGAGACACAAAGACAGACACACAGAAAGATAAACAGACAGGTAGACAGACAGACAAACACACATACACACACTCACACACAAACACGCTGACACCCAGGAGCCCTGACTGTATTCAAAGCATGTCGAATGTTATCTGCAACGGCTGAAATGCTCGCATTATCCTACTAAGTGGACACTTTCAGCACTTGAGAAAGGGTCAAACCCAGAAAAACACGTGAAATGATGTCGGATCCACCAATTTCCTTGGAAGGAAGACATCCTACCACCATTATGCCAAGGAACAACTAAAGCCTAATCCAGAGTCAGTGCCTGCAGCCATCACTTGAATCAAAATCAATTCTAGCAGGGTAACGATGCATGATACCATACGATGGTCATATTCTAGGAAATTGGAATCTTTCCTCCTCAGAGAATTGATTACAGTTGATGTAGGGAATAGCAATGTGGAGAACAACACGAAATTACTGCCTTTCAAGTAGCATTCCTGACTGGCATTATTAGGAACTGAACATCTAAAGGACACTGATCCAGGAAGTAGTTTTAACCACATATACACCATCACACATAAACACACTCCCAGAGTGCCAGTGGTCCATGAATTATAACTATTTTGGAGTAGCTGAATTTGTGGACTTTCATCTAAGAAAAGTACCTTTCAGCAGAACCCATACTTACGAATAGCTGCAAACACTGGTGATGAGGTGAACGTCTTCAAACCTTCACCGCCCGTGCTTTAATGGACTCTTCAGACCAGAGAGGAAATTATGTTAGATCAACAAGTGCCTGTGGTGTGCCTTTAGGTAACCTTTTGCTCCCTTGGCAGTCCACTAGAACCACACCGAGATCACGTATTCAGGATTAGAAGCAGAAAGCATGGCTCCCTCTGCACCACAGCAACGTAGAGGTGTCCTCTTCTGCTTGGTGAGTTCCCTGAACAAATGACACACAGGCCTGTGGACACTAAAAGCTGTGTGGCACGGTAACTTACGCTAGCTGTGAAGAATGGTATCACCTGATTGTGATGTGCTCAGGTCACCCGTTTGCTCCTGCCACACGTGCCTCGTATCCCTAGGGCCCAGTTAAAAGTGAAGTCTTCCACACAATACAGGGACACCTACCTCCACCTCCTTCCTGCTTGGCTGGCTGCGCTGCCATAGCAACAGGCCAGGCAGGAGCTGCCTCAGGATTCTCCCTGTTCCAGGGGCTGTGTTCCCACTGTGACATCACAGCCATGTCTGGTCCTGATTTGTCAGACAAATAAGCACTGCCTCTACGGCCCCTCTCCCAACAGTCTGCAGCCACTTGTGTGCCAGTTTCCTTGGAAAATCTTCTGATCTGGGGAATGCTTTTCTCCACCAGGTTCCCTCCTCAGATCATTCAAGAGTCAACTGCCAGGACATTTCTATCATATTCCAAACTACTCCTAATCTGGACCCCACACTTTGGAGGACAGGAAGACTTTCACGTGGTGAGTACACAAACACCTCAAGCCCTTTGAAGGTAAATCAGTGGGGAAAACTACCTGAGACTTGGATGAGGCAACTTACTTCTCAGAACTACATCTCCAACCATCTAGGAGGGGATTCCCTTACGTGGACCCAAGATATCACAGAGTGAGAACCTGGGGCTGTTTTCCAGCCTACTGTCTTCCTACCTTGAACCTAACACACAAACATACACACTGGCTGCCAAAGGCCTCAAGGTGACCCCATGAATTCACTTCCTCTCCACACAGAAATTACTTCACTTTGATCTGAGATATACATAGGCACACACACGCTATAGACTAGGTTTCTCTAGTCAGTGAAATTTTTACCAAGTCTCGGGAGAATGGCAGGTTTCAGAAACACCATAACCTATGGAAGAAGCACGAAACTCTCAGACAGGACCTTCAAATCTGCAAAGGTTCTACGAGGGACATCACAGTACACCTTCCATTCAGGGAACCGAAGACCAACTCAGAGACACAAAAGGCAGTTCCTCAAGTGCCTTGGAGAAGGAATCTAATTTCCATAAATCAGTGATGGCAAACTGAACAACAAATTTCCCACACACATTCACACACACATAATAAGTGATATACTCATACTTATACTGTATGTGAATTTCTTGCATACTATGGAGTTAACTACAGCTTTGAGCAAGACCAGAAGTTATGGAACATCACACAGCCTTGTTCATTCCATCTATTCCACAGAGTTAATGACGGATTTTGATTCCAAGAGACTTCTGCATGCCTATGCAGCACATACAATCAACGAGTGTCAAATAGTTGCTGGTATGACAATTTATGAGAAACAGCAAAGAAATTAATACATGAAGATACTATAAATATTAAACACAGACACAAAGACAGACACATACACACAAAGATAAACAGACAGATACACACACACACACACACAGACACACACACATACACACACACACACACACACACACACACACACACACAGACACACACACAGACACCCAGGAGCAATGCCTGTATTCAAAGCATGTTGAATGTTATCCCCAATGGATGAAATCCTCGCGTTATCCACTGAATGGACACTTTCAGCCCTTGAGAAGGATCAAACTTAGAAAAACACGTGAAGTGACATCGGTTCCACCAATGTCCTTGGAAGGAAGACCTACTACCACCATTATGCCAAGGAACAACTAAAACCTAATCCAGACTCAGTGCCTGAAGCCATCACTTGAAGCGAAATCAGTTCTAGCACGGTAACTATGCATGTACATACATCATGGTAGCCTGCCATACACTGGCCATATTCAAGGAACACTGAATCTTTTCTCCTCAGACAATTGATTACACTTTATCTAGGTAATAGTAACATGGAGAAAAAAACGAAATTACTGCCTTTCAAGTAGCATTCCTGACTGGCATTATTAGGAATTGAGTATCTAACGGACACTGATCCAGGAATTATGTTTATCCACACGTGCGCCCCCACACATAAACACACCCACAGAGTGGCTGTGATCCATGACTATGAATTACTTTGGAGTAAGTGCATTTCTGGACTTTCATCTAAAATAGTACCTTTCAGCAGAACCCATACTTAGGAATACTGGCAAACACTGGTGATGAGGTGAATATCTTCAAACCTTCACTGCCCGAGGTTTAATGAACCCTGCAGACCACAGAAGAAATTTTGTCAGATCAACAAGTGCCTGTGCTGGGCCACAATGTAACCTTTCCCTCCCTTGCCAGTCCACTGGAACCACACCTTGAGATCACGTGGTCAGGATAAGAAGCAGAAACTAAGGCTGCCTGTGCACCACAGCGACATCAGGCAGCCTGTTCTGCTTGGTGAGCTCCCTGCGCAAATGACACAGAAGCATGTGGACACTAAAAGCTGTGTGGCACGGTAGATTACGCTAGCTGTGAAGAATGGAATCACCCGATCCTGATGTGCTCAGTTCACCCTTGTGCTCCTCCCACACGTGCCCCGTGTCCCTAGGACCCAGTTAAAAGAGAAGTCTTCCACACAAGACAGGGCCACCTACCTCCAGCTTCTTCATGCTTGGCTGGCTCTGCTACCATAGCAGCAGACCAGGCAGGAGCTGCCTTAGGAATCTATATGTTCCAGGGTCTGTGATCCCACTGTGACACCACAACCAAGTCTGTCCTGATTGGTAAGACCATGCAAGCACTGCCTCTACATCCCTCTCCCTCCAGTCTCCAGCCACTTGTGTGCCAGTTTCCTGGCAAGATCTCCTGATCTGAGCAATGCTTTTCTCCACCATGTTCCCTCCTCAGATCATTCAAGCTTCAACTGCCTTCACATTTCTATCATGTTCCAAACTACTGCCAATCTGGAATCCACACTTTGGAGGAAAAGAAGGCTTTCACGTGGTGAGTACACCAACCCATCAAGCCCTTTGAAGGTAAATCAGCCAGGAAAACATCCGTTACCTTGGATGAGGCAACTTCCTTCTCAGAACTACATCTCCCATCATCTGGGAGGGGATTCCCTTATGGGGACCCAAAATATCACAGAGAGAGGACCCGAGGCTGTTTTCCACCCTACGGTGTTCCTAACTGGAACAGAACACGCAAACGCACATAATGGCTGCCAAGAGACTCCAGGTGATCACATGAATTCTCTTCCTCTCGACACAGAAATTACTTCACTTTGATCTGAGAAGTACACAGGCACACAAACACGCTATAGCCAAGGAATGCTCAGGTTTTTCTAGTCACTGAAATGCGTACCACCTCTCAGGAGAATGGCAGGTTTCAGGAACACCACAACCTATGGAATAAACATGAAACTTTCAGGAAGGCCATTCAATACTACAAAGGTTCTCTGAGGGACATCACAGTACCCCTTTCATTCATGGATCCGAAGACCTAAAGTCAGAGCCTCACAAGGCTGTTCCTCAAGAGACTTTGGGAAGGAACCTCATTTCTACAAATCAGTGATGGCAAACTGAACAACAAATATCCCAAACACACTCACACACACATAATGAATGATATACTAATACTTATCCTGTATGTGAATTTCTTGCATTCTACGGACTTAATTACAACATTCAGCAAGACCAAAAGACATGGAACATCGCACAGCCTTGTTCATTCCATCTATTTCAACAGACTTACAAGGAGACTTCTGCATGCTTATACAGCGGGTACACTCAACGAGTGGGAAATCATTGCTAGTATGACAATTTATGAGAAAGAGGAAAGAAATTAATACATGAAGACACTACAAGTATTGAACAGAGACACAAAGACAGACACACAGAAAGATAAACAGACAGGTAGACAGACAGACAAACACACATACACACACACACACAAACACGCAGACACCCAGGAGCCCTGACTGTATTCAAAGCATGTCGAATGTTATCTGCAAAGGCTGAAATGCTCACATTATCCTACTAAGTGGACACTTTCAGCACTTGAGAAAGGGTCAAACCCAGAAAAACACGTGAAATGATGTCGGATCCACCAATTTCCTTGGAAGGAAGACATCCTACCACCATTATGCCAAGGAACAACTAAAGCCTAATCCAGAGTCAGTGCCTGCAGCCATCACTTGAATCGAAATCAATTCTAGCAGGGTAACGATACATGATACCATACGATGGTCATATTCTAGGAAATCGGAATCTTTCCTCCTCAGAGAATTGATTACAGTTGATGTAGGGAATAGCAATGTGGAGAACAACACGAAATTACTGCCTTTCAAGTAGTATTCCTGACTGGCATTTTTAGGAACTGAACATCTAAAGGACACTGATCCAGGAAGTATTTTTAACCACATATACACCCTCACACATAAACACAATCCCAGAGTGCCTGTGGTCCATGAATTATAACTATTTTCGAGTAGGTGAATTTCTGGACTTTCATCTAAGAAAAGTACCTTTCAGCAGAACCCATACTTACGAATAGCTGCAAACACTGGTGATGAGGTGAACGTCTTCAAACCTTCACCGCCCGTGCTTTAATGGACTCTTCAGACCAGAGAAGAAATTATGTTAGATCAACAAGTGCCTGTGGTGTGCCTTTAGGTAACCTTTTTCTCCCTTGGCAGTCCACGAGAACCACACCGAGATCACGTATTCACTTTTAGAAGCAAAAAGCATGGCTACCTCTACCCCACAGCAACGTCCACGTGTCCTCTTCTGCTTGGTGAGTTCCCTGCACAAATGACACACAGGCCTGTGGAAACTAAAAGCTGTGTGGCACGGTAACTTATGCTAGCTGTGAAGAATGGTATCACCTGATTGTGATGTGCTCAGGTCACCCGTTTGCTCCTGCCACGCGTGCCTCGTATCCCTAGGGCCCAGTTAAAAGTGAAGTCTTCCACACAATAGAGGGACACCTACCTCCACCTCCTTCCTGCTTGGCTGGCTGCGCTGCCATAGCAACAGGCCAGGCAGGAGCTGCCTCACGATTCTCCCTGTTCCAGGGGCTGTGTTCCCACTGTGACATCACAGCCATGTCTGGTCCTGATTGGTCAGACCACATGAGCACTGCCTCTACGGCCCCTCTCCCAACAGTCTGCAGCCACTTGTGTGCCAGTTTCCTTGGAAAATCTTCTGATCTGGGGAATGCTTTTCTCCACCAGGTTCCCTCCTCAGATCATTCAAGAGTCAACTGCCAGGACATTTCTATCATATTCCAAACTACTCCTAATCTGGACCCCACACTTTGGAGGACAGGAAGACTTTCACGTGGTGAGTACACAAGCACCTCAAGCCCTTTGAAGGTAAATCAGTCGGGAAAACTACCTGAGACTTGGATGAGGCAACTTACTTCTCAGAACTACATCTCCAACCATCTAGGAAGGGATTCCCTTATGTGGACCCAAAATATCACAGAGTGAGAACCTGGGGCTGTTTTCCAGCCTACTGTGTTCCTACCTTGAACAGAACACACAAACGTACACACTGGCTGCCAACAGCCTCAAGGTGACCCCATGAATTCACTTCCTCTCCACACAGAAATTACTTCACTTTGATCTGAGAAATACATAGGTACACACACTCTATAGCCAAGGAATGCTTAGGTTTCTCTAGGCAGTGAAATTTTTACCAAGTCTCGGGAGAATGGCAGGATTCAGAAACACCATAACCTATGGAAGAAGCAGGAAACTCTCAGGCAGGACCTTCAAATCTGCAAAGGTTCTACGAGGGACATCACAGTACACCTTCCATTCAGGGAACCGAAGACCAACTCAGAGACACAAAAGGCAGTTCCTCAAGTGACATGGGGAAGGAATCTAATTTCCATAAATCAGTGAGGGCAAACTGAACAACAAATTTCCCACACACACATAATAAGTGAAATACTCATACTTATACTGTATGTGAATTTCTTGCATACTATGGAGTTAACTACAGCTTTGAGCAAGACCAGAAATTATGGAACATCACACAGCCTTGTTCATTCCATCTATTCCACAGAGTTAATGATGGATTTTGATTCCAAGAGACTTCTGCATGCCTATGCAGCAGATACACTCAACGAGTGTCAAATAGTTGCTGGTATGACAATTTATGAGAAACAGCAAAGAAATTAATACATGAAGATACAATAAATATTAAACACAGACACAAACACAGACACATACACACAAAGATAAACAGACAGATACACACACACACACACACACACACACACACACAGACACACACAGACACCCAGGAGCAATGCCTGTATTCAAAGCATGTTGAATGTTATCCCCAATGGATGAAATCCTCGGGTTATCCACTGAATGGACACTTTCAGCCCTTGAGAAGGATCAAACTTAGAAAAACACGTGAAGTGACATCGGTTCCACCAATGTCCTTGGAAGGAAGACCTACTACCACCATTATGCCAAGGAACAACTAAAACCTAATCCAGACTCAGTGCCTGAAGCCATCACTTGAATCGAATTCAGTTCTAGCACGGTAACTATGCATGTACATACATCATGATAGCCTGCCATACACTGGCCATATTCAAGGAACACTGAATCTTTTTTCCTCAGACAATTGATTACACTTTATCTAGGGAATAGTAACATGGAGAAAAAAACGAAATTACTGCCTTTCAAGTAGCATTCCTGACTGGCATTATTAGGAATTGAGTATCTAACGGACACTGATCCAGGAATTATATTTATCCACACGTGCGCCCCCACACATAAACACACCTACAGAGTGGCTGTGATCCATGACTATGAACTACTTTGGAGTAAGTGCATTTCTGGACTTTCATCTAAAATAGTACCTTTCAGCAGAACCCATACTTAGGAATACTGGCAAACACTGGTGATGAGGTGAATATCTTCAAACCTTCACTGCCCGAGGTTTAATGAACCCTGCAGACCACAGAAGAAATTTTGTCAGATCAACAAGTGCCTGTGCTGGGCCACAATGTAACCTTTCCCTCCCTTGCCAGTCCACTGGAACCACACCTTGAGATCACGTGGTCAGGATAAGAAGCAGAAACTAAGGCTGCCTGTGCACCACAGCGACATCAGGCAGCCTGTTCTGCTTGGTGAGCTCCCTGCGCAAATGACACAGAAGCATGTGGACACTAAAAGCTGTGTGGCAAGGTAGCTTACGCTAGCTGTGAAGAAGGGAATCACCTGATCCTGATGTGCTCAGTTCACCCTTGTGCTCCTCCCACACGTGCCCCGTGTCCCTAGGACCCAGTTAAAAGAGAAGTCTTCCACACAAGACAGGGCCACCTACCTCCAGCTTCTTCATGCTTGGCTGGCTCTGCTACCATAGCAGCAGACCAGGCAGGAGCTGCCTTAGGAATCTATATGTTCCAGGGTCTGTGATCCCACTGTGACACCACAACCAAGTCTGTCCTGATTGGTAAGACCATGCAAGCACTGCCTCTACATCCCTCTCCCTCCAGTCTCCAGCCACTTGTGTGCCAGTTTCCTGGCAAGATTTCCTGATCTGAGCAATGCTTTTCTCCACCATGTTCCCTCCTCAGATCATTCAAGCTTCAACTGCCTTCACATTTCTATCATGTTCCAAACTACTGCCAATCTGGAATCCACACTTTGGAGGAAAAGAAGGCTTTCACGTGGTGAGTACACCAACCCATCAAGCCCTTTGAAGGTAAATCAGCCAGGAAAACATCCGTTACCTTGGATGAGGCAACTTCCTTCTCAGAACTACATCTCCCATCATCTGGGAGGGGATTCCCTTATGGGGACCCAAAATATCACAGAGAGAGGACGCGAGGCTGTTTTCCACCCTACGGTGTTCCTAACTGGAACAGAACACGCAAACGCACATAATGGCTGCCAAGAGACTCCAGGTGATCACATGAATTCTCTTCCTCTCGACACAGAAATTACTTCACTTTGATCTGAGAAGTACACAGGCACACACACACGCTATAGCCAAGGATTGCTTAGGTTTCCCTAGTCACTGAAATGCTTACCACCTCTCAGGAGAATGGCAGGTTTCAGGAACACCACAACCTATGGAATAAACATGAAACTTTCAGGAAGGCCATTCAATACTACAAAGGTTCTCTGAGGGACATCACAGTACCCCTTTCATTCATGGATCCGAAGACCTAAAGTCAGAGCCTCACAAGGCTGTTCCTCAAGAGACTTTGGGAAGGAACCTCATTTCTACAAATCAGTGATGGCAAACTGAACAACAAATATCCCAAACACACTCACACACACATAATGAATGATATACTAATACTTATCCTGTATGTGAATTTCTTGCATTCTACGGACTTAATTACAACATTCAGCAAGACCAAAAGACATGGAACATCGCACAGCCTTGTTCATTCCATCTATTTCAACAGACTTACAAGGAGACTTCTGCATGCTTATACAGCGGGTTCACTCAACGAGTGGGAAATCATTGCTAGTATGACAATTTATGAGAAAAAGGAAAGAAATTAATACATGAAGACACTACAAGTATTGAACAGAGACACAAAGACAGACACACAGAAAGATAAACAGACAGGTAGACAGACAGACAAACACACATACACACACACACACACAAACACGCAGACACCCAGGAGCCCTGACTGTATTCAAAGCATGTCGAATGTTATCTGCAACGGCTGAAATGCTCGCATTATCCTACTAAGTGGACACTTTCAGCACTTGAGAAAGGGTCAAACCCAGAAAAACACGTGAAATGATGTCGGATCCACCAATTTCCTTGGAAGGAAGACATCCGACCACCATTATGCCAAGGAACAACTAAAGCCAAATCCAGAGTCAGTGCCTGCAGCCATCACTTGAATCAAAATCAATTCTAGCAGGGTAACGATGCATGATACCATACAATGGTCATATTCTAGGAAATCGGAATCTTTCCTCCTCAGAGAATTGATTACAGTTGATGTAGAGAACAACATGAAATTAGTGCCTTTTAAGTAGCATTCTTGACTGGCATTATTAGGAACTGAACATCTAAAGGACACTGATCCAGGAAGTATTTTTAACCACATATACACCCTCACACATAAACACACTCCCAGAGTGCCTGTGGTCCATGAATTATAACTATTTTGGAGTAGCTGAATTTCTGGACTTTCATCTAAGAAAAGTACCTTTCAGCAGAACCCATACTTACGAATAGCTGCAAACACTGGTGATGAGGTGAACGTCTTCAAACCTTCACCGCCCGTGCTTTAATGGACTCTTCAGACCAGAGAAGAAATTATGTTAGATCAACAAGTGCCTGTGGTGTGCCTTTAGGTAACCTTTTGCTCCCTTGGCAGTCCACTAGAACCACACCGAGATCACGTATTCAGGATTAGAAGCAGAAAGCATGGCTCCCTCTGCACCACAGCAACGTCCAGGTGTCCTGTTCTGCTTGGTGAGTTCCCTGCACAAATGACACACAGGCCTGTGGACACTAAAAGCTGTGTGGCACGGTAACTTACGCTAGCTGTGAAGAATGGTATCACCTGATTGTGATGTGCTCAGGTCACCCGTTTGCTCCTGCCACGCGTGCCTCGTATCCCTAGGGCCCAGTTAAAAGTGAAGTCTTCCACACAATACAGGGACACCTACCTCCACCTCCTTCCTGCTTGGCTGGCTGCGCTGCCATAGCAACAGGCCAGGCAGGAGCTGCCTCAGGATTCTCCCTGTTCCAGGGGCTGTGTTCCCACTGTGACATCACAGCCATGTCTGGTCCTGATTGGTCAGACCACATAAGCACTGCCTCTACGGCCCCTCTCCCAACAGTCTGCAGCCACTTGTGTGCCAGTTTCCTTGGAAAATCTTCTGATCTGGGGAATGCTTTTCTCCACCAGGTTCCCTCCTCAGATCATTCAAGAGTCAACTGCCAGGACATTTCTATCATATTCCAAACTACTCCTAATCTGGACCCCACACTTTGGAGGACAGGAAGACTTTCACGTGGTGAGTACACAAACACCTCAAGCCCTTTGAAGGTAAATCAGTGGGGAAAACTACCTGAGACTTGGATGAGGCAACTTACTTCTCAGAACTACATCTCCAACCATCTAGGAGGGGATTCCCTTACGTGGACCCAAGATATCACAGAGTGAGAACCTGGGGCTGTTTTCCAGCCTACTGTGTTCCTACCTTGAACCTAACACACAAACATACACACTGGCTGCCAACAGCCTCAAGGTGACCCCATGAATTCACTTCCTCTCCACACAGAAATTACTTCACTTTGATCTGAGATATACACAGGCACACACACGCTATAGACTAGGTTTCTCTAGTCAGTGAAATTTTTACCAAGTCTCGGGAGAATGGCAGGTTTCAGAAACACCATAACCTATGGAAGAAGCACGAAACTCTCAGACAGGACCTTCAAATCTGCAAAGGTTCTACGATGGATATCACAGTACACCTTCCATTCAGGGAACCGAAGACCAACTCAGAGACACAAAAGGCAGTTCCTCAAGTGCCTTGGAGAAGGAATCTAATTTCCATAAATCAGTGATGGCAAACTGAACAACAAATTTCCCACACACATTCACACACACATAATAAGTGATATACTCATACTTATACTGTATGTGAATTTCTTGCATACTATGGAGTTAACTACAGCTTTGAGCAAGACCAGAAGTTATGGAACATCACACAACCTTGTTCATTCCATCTATTCCAAAGAGTTAATGATAGATTTTGATTCCAAGAGACTTCTGCATGCCTATGCAGCACATACACTCAACGAGTGTCAAATAGTTGCTGGTAGGACAATTTATGAGAAACAGCAAAGAAATTAATGCATGAAGATACTATAAATATTAAACACAGACACAAAGACAGACACATACACACAAAGATAAACAGACAGATACACACGCACACACACACACACACACACAGATACCCAGGAGCAATGCCTGTATTCAAAGCATGTTGAATGTTATCCCCAATGGATGAAATCCTTGCGTTATCCACTGAATGGACACTTTCAGCCCTTGAGAAGGATCAAACTTAGAAAACCACGTGAAGTGACATCGGTTCCACCAATGTCCTTGGAAGGAAGACCTACTACCACCATTATGCCAAGGAACAACTAAAACCTAATCCAGACTCAGTGCCTGAAGCCATCACTTGAATCGAAATCAGTTCTAGCACGGTAACTATGCATGTACATACATCATGATAGCCTGCCAACACTGGCCTTATTCAAGGAACACTGAATCTTTTCTCCTCAGACAATTGATTACACTTTATCTAGGGAATAGTAACACGGAGAAAAAAACGAAATTACTGCCTTTCAAGTAGCATTCCTGACTGGCATTATTAGGAACTGAGCATCTAACGGACACTAATCCAGGAATTATGTTTATCCACACGTGCGCTCCCACACACAAACACACCCACAGAGTGGCTGTGATCCATGACTATGAACTACTTTGGAGTAAGTGCATTTCTGGACTTTCATCTAAAATAGTACCTTTCAGCAGAACCCATACTTAGGAATACTGGCAAACACTGGTGATGAGGTGAATATCTTCAAACCTTCACTGCCCGAGGTTTAATGAACCCTGCAGACCACAGAAGAAATTTTGTCAGATCAACAAGTGCCTGTGCTGGGCCACAATGTAACCTTTCCCTCCCTTGCCAGTCCACTGGAACCACACCTTGAGATCACGTGGTCAGGATAAGAAGCAGAAACTAAGGCTGCCTGTGCACCACAGCGACATCAGGCAGCCTGTTCTGCTTGGTGAGCTCCCTGCGCAAATGACACAGAAGCATGTGGACACTAAAAGCTGTGTGGCACGGTAGCTTACGCTAGCTGTGAAGAATGGAATCACCTGATCCTGATGTGCTCAGTTCACCCTTGTGCTCCTCCCACACGTGCCCCGTGTCCCTAGGACCCAGTTAAAAGAGAAGTCTTCCACACAAGACAGGGCCACCTACCTCCAGCTTCTTCATGCTTGGCTGGCTCTGCTACCATAGCAGCAGACCAGGCAGGAGCTGCCTTAGGAATCTATATGTTCCAGGGTCTGTGATCCCACTGTGACACCACAACCAAGTCTGTCCTGATTGGTAAGACCATGCAAGCACTGCCTCTACATCCCTCTCCCTCCAGTCTCCAGCCACTTGTGTGACAGTTTCCTGGCAAGATCTCCTGATCTGAGCAATGCTTTTCTCCACCATGTTCCCTCCTCAGATCATTCAAGCTTCAACTGCCTTCACATTTCTATCATGTTCCAAACTACTGCCAATCTGGAATCCACACTTTGGAGGAAAAGAAGGCTTTCACGTGGTGAGTACACCAACCCATCAAGCCCTTTGAAGGTAAATCAGCCAGGAAAACATCCGTTACCTTGGATGAGGCAACTTCCTTCTCAGAACTACATCTCCCATCATCTGGGAGGGGATTCCCTTATGGGGACCCAAAATATCACAGAGAGAGGACCCGAGGCTGTTTTCCACCCTACGGTGTTCCTAACTTGAACAGAACACGCAAACGCACATAATGGCTGCCAAGAGACTCCAGGTGATCACATGAATTCTCTTCCTCTCGACACAGAAATTACTTCACTTTGATCTGAGAAGTACACAGGCACACACACACGCTATAGCCAAGGATTGCTTAGGTTTCCCTAGTCACTGAAATGCTTACCACCTCTCAGGAGAATGGCAGGTTTCAGGAACACCACAACCTATGGAATAAACATGAAACTTTCAGGAAGGCCATTCAATACTACAAAGGTTCTCTGAGGGACATCACAGTACCCCTTTCATTCATGGATCCGAAGACCTAAAGTCAGAGCCTCACAAGGCTGTTCCTCAAGAGACTTTGGGAAGGAACCTCATTTCTACAAATCAGTGATGGCAAACTGAACAACAAATATCCCAAACACACTCACACACACATAATGAATGATATACTAATACTTATCCTGTATGTGAATTTCTTGCATTCTACGGACTTAATTACAACATTCAGCAAGACCAAAAGACATGGAACATCGCACAGTCTTGTTCATTCCATCTATTTCAACAGACTTACAAGGAGACTTCTGCATGCTTATACAGCGGGTACACTCAATGAGTGGGAAATCATTGCTAGTATGACAATTTATGAGAAAAAGGAAAGAAATTAATACATGAAGACATTACAAGTATTGAACAGAGACACTAAGACAGACACACAGAAAGATAAACAGACAGGTAGACAGACAGACAAACACACATACACACACACACACACAAACACGCAGACACCCAGGAGCCCTGACTGTATTCAAAGCATGTCGAATGTTATCTGCAACGGCTGAAATGCTCGCATTATCCTACTAAGTGGACACTCTCAGCACTTGAGAAAGGGACAAACCCAGAAAAACACGTGAAATGATGTCGGATCCACCAATTTCCTTGGAAGGAAGACATCCGACCACCATTATGCCAAGGAACAACTAAAGCCTAATCCAGAGTCAGTGCCTGCAGCCATCACTTGAATCAAAATCAATTCTAGCAGGGTAACGATGCATGATACCATACGATGGTCATATTCTAGGAAATCGGAATCTTTCCTCCTCAGAGAATTGATTACAGTTGATGTAGGGAATATCAAGGTGGAGAACAACATGAAATTACTGCCTTTCAAGTAGCATTCCTGACTGGCATTATTAGGAACTGAACATCTAAAGGACACTGATCCAGGAAGTAGTTTTAACCACATATACACCCTCACACATAAACACACTCCCAGAGTGCCTGTGGTCCATGAATTATAACTATTTTGGAGTAGGTGAATTTCTGGACTTTCATCTAAGAAAAGTACCTTTCAGCGGAACCCATACTTACGAATAGCTGCAAACACTGGTGATGAGGTGAACGTCTTCAAACCTTCACCGCCCGTGCTTTAATGGACTCTTCAGACCAGAAAAGAAATTATGTTAGATCAACAAGTGCCTGTGGTGTGCCTTTAGGTAACCTTTTGCTCCCTTGGCAGTCCACTAGAACCACACCGAGATCACGTATTCAGGATTAGAAGCAGAAAGCATGGCTCCCTCTGCACCACAGCAACGTCCAGGTGTCCTGTTCTGCTTGTTGAGTTCCCTGCACAAATGACACACAGGCCTGTGGACACTAAAAGCTGTGTGGCACGGTAACTTACGCTAGCTGTGAAGAATGGTATCACCTGATTGTGATGTGCTCAGGTCACCCGTTTGCTCCTCCCACACGTGCCCCGTGTCCCTAGGACCCAGTTAAAAGAGAAGTCTTCCACACAAGACAGGGCCACCTACCTCCAGCTTCTTCATGCTTGGCTGGCTCTGCTACCATAGCAGCAGACCAGGCAGGAGCTGCCTTAGGAATCTATATGTTCCAGGGTCTGTGATCCCACTGTGACACCACAACCAAGTCTGTCCTGATTGGTAAGACCATGCAAGCACTGCCTCTACATCCCTCTCCCTCCAGTCTCCAGCCACTTGTGTGACAGTTTCCTGGCAAGATCTCCTGATCTGAGCAATGCTTTTCTCCACCATGTTCCCTCCTCAGATCATTCAAGCTTCAACTGCCTTCACATTTCTATCATGTTCCAAACTACTGCCAATCTGGAATCCACACTTTGGAGGAAAAGAAGGCTTTCACGTGGTGAGTACACCAACCCATCAAGCCCTTTGAAGGTAAATCAGCCAGGAAAACATCCGTTACCTTGGATGAGGCAACTTCCTTCTCAGAACTACATCTCCCATCATCTGGGAGGGGACTCCCTTATGGGGACCCAAAATATCACAGAGAGAGGACCCGAGGCTGTTTTCCACCCTACGGTGTTCCTAACTTGAACAGAACACGCAAACGCACATAATGGCTGCCAAGAGACTCCAGGTGATCACATGAATTCTCTTCCTCTCGACACAGAAATTACTTCACTTTGATCTGAGAAGTACACAGGCACACACACACGCTATAGCCAAGGATTGCTTAGGTTTCCCTAGTCACTGAAATGCTTACCACCTCTCAGGAGAATGGCAGGTTTCAGGAACACCACAACCTATGGAATAAACATGAAACTTTCAGGAAGGCCATTCAATACTACAAAGGTTCTCTGAGGGACATCACAGTACCCCTTTCATTCATGGATCCGAAGACCTAAAGTCAGAGCCTCACAAGGCTGTTCCTCAAGAGACTTTGGGAAGGAACCTCATTTCTACAAATCAGTGATGGCAAACTGAACAACAAATATCCCAAACACACTCACACACACATAATGAATGATATACTAATACTTATCCTGTATGTGAATTTCTTGCATTCTACGGACTTAATTACAACATTCAGCAAGACCAAAAGACATGGAACATCGCACAGCCTTGTTCATTCCATCTATTTCAACAGACTTACAAGGAGACTTCTGCATGCTTATACAGCGGGTACACTCAACGACTGGGAAATCATTGCTAGTATGACAATTTATGAGAAAAAGGAAAGAAATTAATATATGAAGACACTACAAGTATTGAACAGAGACACTAAGACAGACACACAGAAAGATAAACAGACAGGTAGACAGACAGACAAACACACATACACACACACACACACAAACACGCAGACACCCAGGAGCCCTGACTGTATTCAAAGCATGTCGAATGTTATCTGCAACGGCTGAAATGCTCGCATTATCCTACTAAGTGGACACTTTCAGCACTTGAGAAAGGGTCATACCCAGAAAAACACGTGAAATGATGTCGGATCCACCAATTTCCTTGGAAGGAAGACATCCGACCACCATTATGCCAAGGAACAACTAAAGCCTAATCCAGAGTCAGTGCCTGCAGCCATCACTTGAATCAAAATCAATTCTAGCAGGGTAATGATGCATGATACCATACGATGGTCATATTCTAGGAAATCGGAATCTTTCCTCCTCAGAGAATTGATTACAGTTGATGTAGAGAACAACATGAAATTACTGCCTTTCAAGTAGCATTCTTGACTGGCATTATTAGGAACTGAACATCTAAAGGACACTGATCCAGGAAGTAGTTTTAACCACATATACACCCTCACACATAAACACACTCCCAGAGTGCCTGTGGTCCATGAATTATAACTATTTTGGAGTAGCTGAATTTCTGGACTTTCATCTAAGAAAAGTACCTTTCAGCAGAACCCATACTTACGAATAGCTGCAAACACTGGTGATGAGGTGAACGTCTTCAAACCTTCACCGCCCGTGCTTTAATGGACTCTTCAGACCAGAGAAGAAATTATGTTAGATCAACAAGTGCCTGTGGTGTGCCTTTAGGTAACCTTTTGCTCCCTTGGCAGTCCACTAGAACCACACCGAGATCACGTATTCAGGATTAGAAGCAGAAAGCATGGCTCCCTCTGCACCACAGCAACGTCCAGGTGTCCTGTTCTGCTTGGTGAGTTCCCTGCACAAATGACACACAGGCCTGTGGACACTAAAAGCTGTGTGGCACGGTAACTTACGCTAGCTGTGAAGAATGGTATCACCGGATTGTGATGTGCTCAGGTCACCCGTTTGCTCCTCCCACACGTGCCCCGTGTCCCTAGGACCCAGTTAAAAGAGAAGTCTTCCACACAAGACAGGGCCACCTACCTCCAGCTTCTTCATGCTTGGCTGGCTCTGCTACCATAGCAGCAGACCAGGCAGGAGCTGCCTTAGGAATCTATATGTTCCAGGGTCTGTGATCCCACTGTGACACCACAACCAAGTCTGTCCTGATTGGTAAGACCATGCAAGCACTGCCTCTACATCCCTCTCCCTCCAGTCTCCAGCCACTTGTGTGACAGTTTCCTGGCAAGATCTCCTGATCTGAGCAATGCTTTTCTCCACCATGTTTCCTCCTCAGATCATTCAAGCTTCAACTGCCTTCACATTTCTATCATGTTCCAAACTACTGCCAATCTGGAATCCACACTTTGGAGGAAAAGAAGGCTTTCACGTGGTGAGTACACCAACCCATCAAGCCCTTTGAAGGTAAATCAGCCAGGAAAACATCCGTTACCTTGGATGAGGCAACTTCCTTCTCAGAACTACATCTCCCATCATCAGGGAGGGGACTCCCTTATGGGGACCCAAAATATCACAGAGAGAGGACCCGAGGCTGTTTTCCACCCTACGGTGTTCCTAACTTGAACAGAACACGCAAACGCACATAATGGCTGCCAAGAGACTCCAGGTGATCACATGAATTCTCTTCCTCTCGACACAGAAATTACTTCACTTTGATCTGAGAAGTACACAGGCACACACACACGCTATAGCCAAGGATTGCTTAGGTTTCCCTAGTCACTGAAATGCTTACCACCTCTCAGGAGAATGGCAGGTTTCAGGAACACCACAACCTATGGAATAAACATGAAACTTTCAGGAAGGCCATTCAATACTACAAAGGTTCTCTGAGGGACATCACAGTACCCCTTTCATTCATGGATACGAAGACCTAAAGTCAGAGCCTCACAAGGCTGTTCCTCAAGAGACTTTGGGAAGGAACCTCATTTCTACAAATCAGTGATGGCAAACTGAACAACAAATATCCCAAACACACTCACACACACATAATGAATGATATACTAATACTTATCCTGTATGTGAATTTCTTGCATTCTACGGACTTAATTACAACATTCAGCAAGACCAAAAGACATGGAACATCGCACAGCCTTGTTCATTCCATCTATTTCAACAGACTTACAAGGAGACTTCTGCATGCTTATACAGCGGGTACACTCAACGAGTGGGAAATCATTGCTAGTATGACAATTTATGAGAAAAAGGAAAGAAATTAATATATGAAGACACTACAAGTATTGAACAGAGACACTAAGACAGACACACAGAAAGATAAACAGACAGGTAGACAGACAGACAAACACACATACACACACACACACACAAACACGCAGACACCCAGGAGCCCTGACTGTATTCAAAGCATGTCGAATGTTATCTGCAACGGCTGAAATGCTCGCATTATCCTACTAAGTGGACACTTTCAGCACTTGAGAAAGGGTCATACCCAGAAAAACACGTGAAATGATGTCGGATCCACCAATTTCCTTGGAAGGAAGACATCCGACCACCATTATGCCAAGGAACAACTAAAGCCTAATCCAGAGTCAGTGCCTGCAGCCATCACTTGAATCAAAATCAATTCTAGCAGGGTAATGATGCATGATACCATACGATGGTCATATTCTAGGAAATCGGAATCTTTCCTCCTCAGAGAATTGATTACAGTTGATGTAGAGAACAACATGAAATTACTGCCTTTCAAGTAGCATTCTTGACTGGCATTATTAGGAACTGAACATCTAAAGGACACTGATCCAGGAAGTAGTTTTAACCACATATACACCCTCACACATAAACACACTCCCAGAGTGCCTGTGGTCCATGAATTATAACTATTTTGGAGTAGCTGAATTTCTGGACTTTCATCTAAGAAAAGTACCTTTCAGCAGAACCCATACTTACGAATAGCTGCAAACACTGGTGATGAGGTGAACGTCTTCAAACCTTCACCGCCCGTGCTTTAATGGACTCTTCAGACCAGAGAAGAAATTATGTTAGATCAACAAGTGCCTGTGGTGTGCCTTTAGGTAAGCTTTTGCTCCCTTGGCAGTCCACTAGAACCACACCGAGATCACGTATTCAGGATTAGAAGCAGAAAGCATGGCTCCCTCTGCACCACAGCAACGTCCAGGTGTCCTGTTCTGCTTGGTGAGTTCCCTGCACAAATGACACACAGGCCTGTGGACACTAAAAGCTGTGTGGCATGGTAACTTACGCTAGCTGTGAAGAATGGTATCACCTGATTGTGATGTGCTCAGGTCACCCGTTTGCTCCTGCCACGCGTGCCTCGTATCCCTAGGGCCCAGTTAAAAGTGAAGTCTTCCACACAATACAGGGACACCTACCTCCACCTCCTTCCTGCTTGGCTGGCTGAGCTGCCATAGCAACAGGCCAGGCAGGAGCTGCCTCAGGATTCTCCCTGTTCCAGGGGCTGTGTTCCCACTGTGACATCACAGCCATGTCTGGTCCTGATTGGTCAGACCACATAAGCACTGCCTCTACGGCCCCTCTCCCAACAGTCTGCAGCCACTTGTGTGCCAGTTTCCTTGGAAAATCTTCTGATCTGGGGAATGCTTTTCTCCACCAGGTTCCCTCCTCAGATCATTCAAGAGTCAACTGCCAGGACATTTCTATCATATTCCAAACTACTCCTAATCTGGACCCCACACTTTCGAGGACAGGAAGACTTTCACGTGGTGAGTACACAAACACCTCAAGCCCTTTGAAGGTAAATCAGTGGGGAAAACTACCTGAGACTTGGATGAGGCAACTTACTTCTCAGAACTACATCTCCAACCATCTAGGAGGGGATTCCCTTACGTGGACCCAAGATATCACAGAGTGAGAACCTGGGGCTGTTTTCCAGCCTACTGTGTTCCTACCTTGAACCTAACACACAAACATACACACTGGCTGCCAACAGCCTCAAGGTGACCCCATGAATTCACTTCCTCTCCACACAGAAATTACTTCACTTTGATCTGAGATATACACAGGCACACACACGCTATAGACTAGGTTTCTCTAGTCAGTGAAATTTTTACCAAGTCTCGGGAGAATGGCAGGTTTCAGAAACACCATAACCTATGGAAGAAGCACGAAACTCTCAGACAGGACCTTCAAATCTGCAAAGGTTCTACGATGGATATCACAGTACACCTTCCATTCAGGGAACCGAAGACCAACTCAGAGACACAAAAGGCAGTTCCTCAAGTGCCTTGGAGAAGGAATCTAATTTCCATAAATCAGTGATGGCAAACTGAACAACAAATTTCCCACACACATTCACACACACATAATAAGTGATATACTCATACTTATACTGTATGTGAATTTCTTGCATACTATGGAGTTAACTACAGCTTTGAGCAAGACCAGAAGTTATGGAACATCACACAACCTTGTTCATTCCATCTATTCCAAAGAGTTAATGATAGATTTTGATTCCAAGAGACTTCTGCATGCCTATGCAGCACATACACTCAACGAGTGTCAAATAGTTGCTGGTAGGACAATTTATGAGAAACAGCAAAGAAATTAATGCATGAAGATACTATAAATATTAAACACAGACACAAAGACAGACACATACACACAAAGATAAACAGACAGATACACACGCACACACACACACACACACACAGATACCCAGGAGCAATGCCTGTATTCAAAGCATGTTGAATGTTATCCCCAATGGATGAAATCCTTGCGTTATCCACTGAATGGACACTTTCAGCCCTTGAGAAGGATCAAACTTAGAAAACCACGTGAAGTGACATCGGTTCCACCAATGTCCTTGGAAGGAAGACCTACTACCACCATTATGCCAAGGAACAACTAAAACCTAATCCAGACTCAGTGCCTGAAGCCATCACTTGAATCGAAATCAGTTCTAGCACGGTAACTATGCATGTACATACATCATGATAGCCTGCCAACACTGGCCTTATTCAAGGAACACTGAATCTTTTCTCCTCAGACAATTGATTACACTTTATCTAGGGAATAGTAACACGGAGAAAAAAACGAAATTACTGCCTTTCAAGTAGCATTCCTGACTGGCATTATTAGGAACTGAGCATCTAACGGACACTAATCCAGGAATTATGTTTATCCACACGTGCGCTCCCACACATAAACACACCCACAGAGTGGCTGTGATCCATGACTATGAACTACTTTGGAGTAAGTGCATTTCTGGACTTTCATCTAAAATAGTACCTTTCAGCAGAACCCATACTTAGGAATACTGGCAAACACTGGTGATGAGGTGAATATCTTCAAACCTTCACTGCCCGAGGTTTAATGAACCCTGCAGACCACAGAAGAAATTTTGTCAGATCAACAAGTGCCTGTGCTGGGCCACAATGTAACCTTTCCCTCCCTTGCCAGTCCACTGGAACCACACCTTGAGATCACGTGGTCAGGATAAGAAGCAGAAACTAAGGCTGCCTGTGCACCACAGCGACATCAGGCAGCCTGTTCTGCTTGGTGAGCTCCCTGCGCAAATGACACAGAAGCATGTGGACACTAAAAGCTGTGTGGCACGGTAGCTTACGCTAGCTGTGAAGAATGGAATCACCTGATCCTGATGTGCTCAGTTCACCCTTGTGCTCCTCCCACACGTGCCCCGTGTCCCTAGGACCCAGTTAAAAGAGACGTCTTCCACACAAGACAGGGCCACCTACCTCCAGCTTCTTCATGCTTGGCTGGCTCTGCTACCATAGCAGCAGACCAGGCAGGAGCTGCCTTAGGAATCTATATGTTCCAGGGTCTGTGATCCCACTGTGACACCACAACCAAGTCTGTCCTGATTGGTAAGACCATGTAAGCACTGCCTCTACATCCCTCTCCCTCCAGTCTCCAGCCACTTGTGTGACAGTTTCCTGGCAAGATCTCCTGATCTGAGCAATGCTTTTCTCCACCATGTTCCCTCCTCAGATCATTCAAGCTTCAACTGCCTTCACATTTCTATCATGTTCCAAACTACTGCCAATCTGGAATCCACACTTTGGAGGAAAAGAAGGCTTTCACGTGGTGAGTACACCAACCCATCAAGCCCTTTGAAGGTAAATCAGCCAGGAAAACATCCGTTACCTTGGATGAGGCAACTTCCTTCTCAGAACTACATCTCCCATCATCTGGGAGGGGATTCCCTTATGGGGACCCAAAATATCACAGAGAGAGGACCCGAGGCTGTTTTCCACCCTACGGTGTTCCTAACTTGAACAGAACACGCAAACGCACATAATGGCTGCCAAGAGACTCCAGGTGATCACATGAATTCTCTTCCTCTCGACACAGAAATTACTTCACTTTGATCTGAGAAGTACACAGGCACACACACACGCCATAGCCAAGGATTGCTTATGTTTCCCTAGTCACTGAAATGCTTACCAACTCTCAGGAGAATGGCAGGTTTCAGGAACACCACAACCTATGGAATAAACATGAAACTTTCAGGAAGGCCATTCAATACTGCAAAGGTTCTCTGAGGGACATCACAGTACCCCTTTCATTCATGGATCTGAAGACCTAAAGTCAGAGCCTCACAAGGCTGTTCCTCAAGAGACTTTGGGAAGGAACCTCATTTCTACAAATCAGTGATGGCAAACTGAACAACAAATATCCCAAACACACTCACACACACATAATGAATGATATACTAATACTTATCCTGTATGTGAATTTCTTGCATTCTACGGACTTAATTACAACATTCAGCAAGACCAAAAGACATGGAACATCGCACAGCCTTGTTCATTCCATCTATTTCAACACACTTACAAGGAGACTTCTGCATGCTTATACAGCGGGTACACTCAACGAGTGGGAAATCATTGCTAGTATGACAATTTATGAGAAAAAGGAAAGAAATTAATACATGAAGACACTACAAGTATTGAACAGAGACACAAAGACAGACACACAGAAAGATAAACAGACAGGTAGACAGACAGACAACACACATACACACACACACACAAAAACACGCAGACACCCAGGAGCCCTGACTGTATTCAAAGCATGTCGAATGTTATCTGCAATGGCTGAAATGCTCGCATTATCCTACTAAGTGGACACTTTCAGCACTTGAGAAAGGGTCAAACCCAGAAAAACACGTGAAATGATGTCGGATCCACCAATTTCCTTGGAAGGAAGACATCCGACCACCATTATGCCAAGGAACAACTAAAGCCTAATCCAGAGTCAGTGCCTGCAGCCATCACTTGAATCAAAATCAATTCTAGCAGGGTAACGATGCATGATACCATACGATGGTCATATTCTAGGAAATCGGAATCTTTCCTCCTCAGAGAATTGATTACAGTTGATGTAGAGAACAACATGAAATTACTGCCTTTCAAGTAGCATTCTTGACTGGCATTATTAGGAACTGAACATCTAAAGGACACTGATCCAGGAAGTAGTTTTAACCACATATACACCCTCACACATAAACACACTCCCAGAGTGCCTGTGGTCCATGAATTATAACTATTTTGGAGTAGCTGAATTTCTGGACTTTCATCTAAGAAAAGTACCTTTCAGCAGAACCCATACTTACGAATAGCTGCAAACACTGGTGATGAGGTGAACGTCTTCAAACCTTCACCGCCCGTGCTTTAATGGACTCTTCAGACCAGAGAAGAAATTATGTTAGATCAACAAGTGCCTGTAGTGTGCCTTTAGGTAAGCTTTTGCTCCCTTGGCAGTCCACTAGAACCACACCGAGATCACGTATTCAGGATTAGAAGCAGAAAGCATGGCTCCCTCTGCACCACAGCAACGTCCAGGTGTCCTGTTCTGCTTGGTGAGTTCCCTGCACAAATGACACACAGGCCTGTGGACACTAAAAGCTGTGTGGCATGGTAACTTACGCTAGCTGTGAAGAATGGTATCACCTGATTGTGATGTGCTCAGGTCACCCGTTTGCTCCTGCCACGCGTGCCTCGTATCCCTAGGGCCCAGTTAAAAGTGAAGTCTTCCACACAATACAGGGACACCTACCTCCACCTCCTTCCTGCTTGGCTGGCTGCGCTGTCATAGCAACAGGCCAGGCAGGAGCTGCCTCAGGATTCTCCCTGTTCCAGGGGCTGTGTTCCCACTGTGACATCACAGCCATGTCTGGTCCTGATTGGTCAGACCACATAAGCACTGCCTCTACGGCCCCGCTCCCAACAGTCTGCAGCCACTTGTGTGCCAGTTTCCTTGGAAAATCTTCTGATCTGGGGAATGCTTTTCTCCACCAGGTTCCCTCCTCAGATCATTCAAGAGTCAACTGCCAGGACATTTCTATCATATTCCAAACTACTCCTAATCTGGACCCCACACTTTGGAGGACAGGAAGACTTTCACGTGGTGAGTACACAAACACCTCAAGCCCTTTGAAGGTAAATCAGTGGGGAAAACTACCTGAGACTTGGATGAGGCAACTTACTTCTCAGAACTACATCTCCAACCATCTAGGAGGGGATTCCCTTACGTGGACCCAAGATATCACAGAGTGAGAACCTGGGGCTGTTTTCCAGCATACTGTGTTCCTACCTTGAACCTAACACACAAACATACACACTGGCTGCCAACAGCCTCAAGGTGACCCCATGAATTCACTTCCTCTCCACACAGAAATTACTTCACTTTGATCTGAGATATACATAGGCACACACACGCTATAGACTAGGTTTCTCTAGTCAGTGAAATTTTTACCAAGTCTCGGGAGAATGGCAGGTTTCAGAAACACCATAACCTATGGAAGAAGCACGAAACTCTCAGACAGGACCTTCAAATCTGCAAAGGTTCTACGAGGGACATCACAGTACACCTTCCATTCAGGGAACCGAAGACCAACTCAGAGACACAAAAGGCAGTTCCTCAAGTGCCTTGGAGAAGGAATCTAATTTCCATAAATCAGTGATGGCAAACTGAACAACAAATTTCCCACACACATTCACACACACATAATAAGTGATATACTCATACTTATACTGTATGTGAATTTCTTGCATACTATGGAGTTAACTACAGCTTTGAGCAAGACCAGAAGTTATGGAACATCACACAGCCTTGTTCATTCCATCTATTCCAAAGAGTTAATGATAGATTTTGATTCCAAGAGACTTCTGCATGCCTATGCAGCACATACACTCAACGAGTGTCAAATAGTTGCTGGTAGGACAATTTATGAGAAACAGCAAAGAAATTAATGCATGAAGATACTATAAATATTAAACACAGACACAAAGACAGACACATACACACAAAGATAAACAGACAGATACACACGCACACACACACACACACACACACACACAGACACCCAGGAGCAATGCCTGTATTCAAAGCATGTTGAATGTTATCCCCAATGGATGAAATCCTTGCGTTATCCACTGAATGGACACTTTCAGCCCTTGAGAAGGATCAAACTTAGAAAACCACGTGAAGTGACATCGGTTCCACCAATGTCCTTGGAAGGAAGACCTACTATCACCATTATGCCAAGGAACAACTATAACCTAATCCAGACTCAGTGCCTGAAGCCATCACTTGAAGCGAAATCAGTTCTAGCATGGTAACTATGCATGTACATACATCATGATAGCCTGCCAACACTGGCCTTATTCAAGGAACACTGAATCTTTTCTCCTCAGACAATTGATTACACTTTATCTAGGGAATAGTAACACGGAGAAAAAAACGAAATTACTGCCTTTCAAGTAGCATTCCTGACTGGCATTATTAGGAACTGAGCATCTACCGGACACTGATCCAGGAATTATGTTTATCCACACGTGCGCTCCCACACATAAACACACCCACAGAGTGGCTGTGATCCATGACTATGAACTACTTTGGAGTAAGTGCATTTCTGGACTTTCATCTAAAATAGTACCTTTCAGCAGAACCCATACTTAGGAATACTGGCAAACACTGGTGATGAGGTGAATATCTTCAAACCTTCACTGCCCGAGGTTTAATGAACCCTGCAGACCACAGAAGAAATTTTGTCAGATCAACAAGTGCCTGTGCTGGGCCACAATGTAACCTTTCCCTCCCTTGCCAGTCCACTGGAACCACACCTTGAGATCACGTGGTCAGGATAAGAAGCAGAAACTAAGGCTGCCTGTGCACCACAGCGACATCAGGCAGCCTGTTCTGCTTGGTGAGCTCCCTGCGCAAATGACACAGAAGCATGTGGACACTAAAAGCTGTGTGGCACGGTAGCTTACGCTAGCTGTGAAGAATGGAATCACCTGATCCTGATGTGCTCAGTTCACCCTTGTGCTCCTCCCACACGTGCCCCGTGTCCCTAGGACCCAGTTAAAAGAGAAGTCTTCCACACAAGACAGGGCCACCTACCTCCAGCTTCTTCATGCTTGGCTGGCTCTGCTACCATAGCAGCAGACCAGGCAGGAGCTGCCTTAGGAATCTATATGTTCCAGGGTCTGTGATCCCACTGTGACACCACAACCACGTCTGTCCTGATTGGTAAGACCATGCAAGCACTGCCTCTACATCCCTCTCCCTCCAGTCTCCAGCCACTTGTGTGACAGTTTCCTGGCAAGATCTCCTGATCTGAGCAATGCTTTTCTCCACCATTTTCCCTCCTCAGATCATTCAAGCTTCAACTGCCTTCACATTTCTATCATGTTCAAAACTACTGCCAATCTGGAATCCACACTTTGGAGGAAAAGAAGGCTTTCACGTGGTGAGTACACCAACCCATCAAGCCCTTTGAAGGTAAATCAGCCAGGAAAACATCCGTTACCTTGGATGAGGCAACTTCCTTCTCAGAACTACATCTCCCATCATCTGGGAGGGGATTCCCTTATGGGGACCCAAAATATCACAGAGAGAGGACCCGAGGCTGTTTTCCACCCTACGGTGTTCCTAACTTGAACAGAACACGCAAACGCACATAATGGCTGCCAAGAGACTCCAGGTGATCACATGAATTCTCTTCCTCTCGACACAGAAATTACTTCACTTTGATCTGAGAAGTACACAGGCACACACACACGCTATAGCCAAGGATTGCTTAGGTTTCCCTAGTCACTGAAATGCTTACCACCTCTCAGGAGAATGGCAGGTTTCAGGAACACCACAACCTATGGAATAAACATGAAACTTTCAGGAAGGCCATTCAATACTACAAAGGTTCTCTGAGGGACATCACAGTACCCCTTTCATTCATGGATCCGAAGACCTAAAGTCAGAGCCTCACAAGGCTGTTCCTCAAGAGACTTTGGGAAGGAACCTCATTTCTACAAATCAGTGATGGCAAACTGAACAACAAATATCCCAAACACACTCACACACACATAATGAATGATATACTAATACTTATCCTGTATGTGAATTTCTTGCATTCTACGGACTTAATTACAACATTCAGCAAGACCAAAAGACATGGAACATCGCACAGCCTTGTTCATTCCATCTATTTCAACAGACTTACAAGGAGACTTCTGCATGCTTATACAGCGGGTACACTCAACGAGTGGGAAATCAATGCTAGTATGACAATTTATGAGAAAAAGGAAAGAAATTAATACATGAAGACACTACAAGTATTGAACAGAGACACAAAGACAGACACACAGAAAGATAAACAGACAGGTAGACAGACAGACAACACACATACACACACACAGACAAAAACACGCAGACACCCAGGAGCCCTGACTGTATTCAAAGCATGTCGAACGTTATCTGCAACGGCTGAAATGCTCACATTATCCTACTAAGTGGACACTTTCAGCACTTGAGAAAGGGTCAAACCCAGAAAAACACGTGAAATGATGTCGGATCCACCAATTTCCTTGGAAGGAAGACATCCGACTACCATTATGCCAAGGAACAACTAAAGCCTAATCCAGAGTCAGTGCCTGCAGCCATCACTTGAATCAAAATCAATTCTAGCAGGGTAACGATGCATGATACCATACGATGGTCATATTCTAGGAAATCGGAATCTTTCCTCCTCAGAGAATTGATTACAGTTGATGTAGAGAACAACATGAAATTATTGCCTTTCAAGTAGCATTCTTGACTGGCATTATTAGGAACTGAACATCTAAAGGACACTGATCCAGGAAGTAGTTTTAACCACATATACACCCTCACACATAAACACACTCCCAGAGTGCCTGTGGTCCATGAATTATAACTATTTTGGAGTAGCTGAATTTCCGGACTTTCATCTAAGAAAAGTACCTTTCAGCAGAACCCATACTTACGAATAGCTGCAAACACTGGTGATGAGGTGAACGTCTTCAAACCTTCACCGCCCGTGCTTTAATGGACTCTTCAGACCAGAGAAGAAATTATGTTAGATCAACAAGTGCCTGTGGTGTGCCTTTAGGTAACCTTTTGCTCCCTTGGCAGTCCACTAGAACCACACCGAGATCACGTATTCAGGATTAGAAGCAGAAAGCATGGCTCCCTCTGCACCACAGCAACGTCCAGGTGTCCAGTTCTGCTTGGTGAGTTCCCTGCACAAATGACACACAGGCCTGTGGACACTAAAAGCTGTGTGGCACGGTAACTTACGCTAGCTGTGAAGAATGGTATCACCTGATTGTGATGTGCTCAGGTCACCCGTTTGCTCCTCCCACACGTGCCCCGTGTCCCTAGGACCCAGTTAAAAGAGAAGTCTTCCACACAAGACAGGGCCACCTACCTCCAGCTTCTTCATGCTTGGCTGGCTCTGCTACCATAGCAGCAGACCAGGCAGGAGCTGCCTTAGGAATCTATATGTTCCAGGGTCTGTGATCCCAATGTCACACCACAATCAAGTCTGTCCTGATTGGTAAGACCATGTAAGCACTGCCTCTACATCCCTCTCCCTCCAGTCTCCAGCCACTTGTGTGACAGTTTCCTGGCAAGATCTCCTGATCTGAGCAATGCTTTTCTCCACCATGTTCCCTCCTCAGATCATTCAAGCTTCAACTGCCTTCACATTTCTATCATGTTCCAAACTACTGCCAATCTGGAATCCACACTTTGGAGGAAAAGAAGGCTTTCACGTGGTGAGTACACCAACCCATCAAGCCCTTTGAAGGTAAATCAGCCAGGAAAACATCCGTTACCTTGGATGAGGCAACTTCCTTCTCAGAACTACATCTCCCATCATCTGGGAGGGGATTCCCTTATGGGGACCCAAAATATCACAGAGAGAGGACCCGAGGCTGTTTTCCACCCTACGGTGTTCCTAACTTGAACAGAACACGCAAACGCACATAATGGCTGCCAAGAGACTCCAGGTGATCACATGAATTCTCTTCCTCTCGACACAGAAATTACTTCACTTTGATCTGAGAAGTACACAGGCACACACACACGCTATAGCCAAGGATTGCTTAGGTTTCCCTAGTCACTGAAATGCTTACCACCTCTCAGGAGAATGGCAGGTTTCAGGAACACCACAACCTATGGAATAAACATGAAACTTTCAGGAAGGCCATTCAATACTACAAAGGTTCTCTGAGGGACATCACAGTACCCCTTTCATTCATGGATCCGAAGACCTAAAGTCAGAGCCTCACAAGGCTGTTCCTCAAGAGACTTTGGGAAGGAACCTCATTTCTACAAATCAGTGATGGCAAACTGAACAACAAATATCCCAAACACACTCACACACACATAATGAATGATATACTAATACTTATCCTGTATGTGAATTTCTTGCATTCTACGGACTTAATTACAACATTCAGCAAGACCAAAAGACATGGAACATCGCACAGCCTTGTTCATTCCATCTATTTCAACAGACTTACAAGGAGACTTCTGCATGCTTATACAGCGGGTACACTCAACGAGTGGGAAATCATTGCTAGTATGACAATTTATGAGAAAAAGGAAAGAAATTAATATATGAAGACACTACAAGTATTGAACAGAGACACTAAGACAGACACACAGAAAGATAAACAGACAGGTAGACAGACAGACAAACACACACATACACACACACACACAAACACGCAGACACCCAGGAGCCCTGACTGTATTCAAAGCATGTCGAATGTTATCTGCAATGGCTGAAATGCTCGCATTATCCTACTAAGTGGACACTTTCAGCACTTGAGAAAGGGTCAAACCCAGAAAAACACGTGAAATGATGTCGGATCCACCAATTTCCTTGGAAGGAAGACATCCGACCACCATTATGCCAAGGAACAACTAAAGCCTAATCCAGAGTCAGTGCCTGCAGCCATCACTTGAATCAAAATCAATTCTAGCAGGGTAATGATGCATGATACCATACGATGGTCATATTCTAGGAAATCGGAATCTTTCCTCCTCAGAGAATTGATTACAGTTGATGTAGAGAACAACACGAAATTACTGCCTTTCAAGTAGCATTCCTGACTGGCATTATTAGGAACTGAACATCTAAAGCACACTGATCCAGGAAGTAGTTTTAACCACATATACACCCTCACACATAAACACACTCCCAGAGTGCCTGTGGTCCATGAATTATAACTATTTTGGAGTAGCTGAATTTCTGGACTTTCATCTAAGAAAAGTACCTTTCAGCAGAACCCATACTTACGAATAGCTGCAAACACTGGTGATGAGGTGAACGTCTTCAAACCTTCACCGCCCGTGCTTTAATGGACTCTTCAGACCAGAGAAGAAATAATGTAAGATCAACAAGTGCCTGTGGTGTGCCTTTAGGTAACCTTTTGCTCCCTTGGCAGTCCACTAGAACCACACCGAGATCACGTATTCAGGATTAGAAGCAGAAAGCATGGCTCCCTCTGCACCACAGCAACGTCCAGGTGTCCTGTTCTGCTTGGTGAGTTCCCTGCACAAATGACACACAGGCCTGTGGACACTAAAAGCTGTGTGGCACGGTAACTTACGCTAGCTGTGAAGAATGGTATCACCTGATTGTGATGTGCTCAGGTCACCCGTTTGCTCCTGCCACGCGTGCCTCGTATCCCTAGGGCCCAGTTAAAAGTGAAGTCTTCCACACAATACAGGGACACCTACCTCCACCTCCTTCCTGCTTGGCTGGCTGCGCTGCCATAGCAACAGGCCAGGCAGGAGCTGCCTCAGGATTCTCCCTGTTCCAGGGGCTGTGTTCCCACTGTGACATCACAGCCATGTCTGGTCCTGATTGGTCAGACCACATAAGCACTGCCTCTACGGCCCCTCTCCCAACAGTCTGCAGCCACTTGTGTGCCAGTTTCCTTGGAAAATCTTCTGATCTGGGGAATGCTTTTCTCCACCAGGTTCCCTCCTCAGATCATTCAAGAGTCAACTGCCAGGACATTTCTATCATATTCCAAACTACTCCTAATCTGGACCCCACACTTTGGAGGACAGGAAGACTTTCACGTGGTGAGTACACAAACACCTCAAGCCCTTTGAAGGTAAATCAGTGGGGAAAACTACCTGAGACTTGGATGAGGCAACTTACTTCTCAGAACTACATCTCCAACCATCTAGGAGGGGATTCCCTTACGTGGACCCAAGATATCACAGAGTGAGAACCTGGGGCTGTTTTCCAGCCTACTGTGTTCCTACCTTGAACCTAACACACAAACATACACACTGGCTGCCAACAGCCTCAAGGTGACCCCATGAATTCACTTCCTCTAGACACAGAAATTACTTCACTTTGATCTGAGATATACATAGGCACACACACGCTATAGACTAGGTTTCTCTAGTCAGTGAAATTTTTACCAAGTCTCGGGAGAATGGCAGGTTTCAGAAACACCATAACCTATGGAAGAAGCACGAAACTCTCAGGCAGGACCTTCAAATCTGCAAAGGTTCTACGAGGGACATCACAGTACACCTTCCATTCAGGGAACCGAAGACCAACTCAGAGACACAAAAGGCAGTTCCTCAAGTGCCTTGGAGAAGGAATCTAATTTCCATAAATCAGTGATGGCAAACTGAACAACAAATTTCCCACACACATTCACACACACATAATAAGTGATATACTCATACTTATACTGTATGTGAATTTCTTGCATACTATGGAGTTAACTACAGCTTTGAGCAAGACCAGAAGTTATGGAACATCACACAGCCTTGTTCATTCCATCTATTCCACAGAGTTAATGATAGATTTTGATTCCAAGAGACTTCCGCATGCCTATGCAGCAGATACATTCAACGAGTGTCAAATAGTTGCTGGTAGGACAATTTATGAGAAACAGCAAAGAAATTAATACATGAAGATACTATAAATATTAAACACAGACACAAAGACAGACACATACACACAAAGATAAACAGACAGATACACACACACACACACACACACACACACACACACACAGACACACACAGACACCCAGGAGCAATGCCTGTATTCAAAGCATGTTGAATGTTATCCCCAATGGATGAAATCCTCGCGTTATCCACTGAATGGACACTTTCAGCCCTTGAGAAGGATCAAACTTAGAAAAACACGTGAAGTGACATCGGTTCCACCAATGTCCTTGGAAGGAAGACCTACTACCACCATTATGCCAAGGAACAACTAAAACCTAATCCAGACTCAGTGCCTGAAGCCATCACTTGAATCGAAATCAGTTCTAGCACGGTAACTATGCATGTACATACATCATGATAGCCTGCCATACACTGGCCATATTCAAGGAACACTGAATCTTTTCTCCTCAGACAATTGATTACCCTTTATCTAGGGAAGAGTAACACGGAGAAAAAAACGAAATTACTGCCTTTCAAGTAGCATTCCTGACTGGCATTATTAGGAACTGAGCATCTAACGAACACTGATCCAGGAATTATGTTTATCCGCACGTGCGCCCCCACACATAAACACACCCACAGAGTGGCTGTGATCCATGACTATGAACTACTTTGGAGTAAGTGCATTTCTGGACTTTCATCTAAAATAGTACCTTTCAGCAGAACCCATACTTAGGAATACTGGCAAACACTGGTGATGAGGTGAATATCTTCAAACCTTCACTGCCCGAGGTTTAATGAACCCTGCAGACCACAGAAGAAATTTTGTCAGATCAACAAGTGCCTGTGCTGGGCCACAATGTAACCTTTCCCTCCCTTGCCAGTCCACTGGAACCACACCTTGAGATCACGTGGTCAGGATAAGAAGCAGAAACTAAGGCTGCCTGTGCACCACAGCGACATCAGGCAGCCTGTTCTGCTTGGTGAGCTCCCTGCGCAAATGACACAGATGCATGTGGACACTAAAAGCTGTGTGGCACGGTAGCTTACGCTAGCTGTGAAGAATGGAATCACCTGATCCTGATGTGCTCAGTTCACCCTTGTGCTCCTCCCACACGTGCCCCGTGTCCCTAGGACCCAGTTAAAAGAGAAGTCTTCCACACAAGACAGGGCCACCTACCTCCAGCTTCTTCATGCTTGGCTGGCTCTGCTACCATAGCAGCAGACCAGGCAGGAGCTGCCTTAGGAATCTATATGTTCCAGGGTCTGTGATCCCAATGTCACACCACAACCAAGTCTGTCCTGATTGGTAAGACCATGCAAGCACTGCCTCTACATCCCTCTCCCTCCAGTCTCCAGCCACTTGTGTGACAGTTTCCTGGCAAGATCTCCTGATCTGAGCAATGCTTTTCTCCACCATGTTCCCTCCTCAGATCATTCAAGCTTCAACTGCCTTCACATTTCTATCATGTTCCAAACTACTGCCAATCTGGAATCCACACTTTGGAGGAAAAGAAGGCTTTCACGTGGTGAGTACACCAACCCATCAAGCCCTTTGAAGGTAAATCAGCCAGGAAAACATCCGTTACCTTGGATGAGGCAACTTCCTTCTCAGAACTACATCTCCCATCATCTGGGAGGGGATTCCCTTATGGGGACCCAAAATATCACAGAGAGAGGACCCGAGGCTGTTTTCCACCCTACGGTGTTCCTAACTTGAACAGAACACGCAAACGCACATAATGGCTGCCAAGAGACTCCAGGTGATCACATGAATTCTCTTCCTCTCGACACAGAAATTACTTCACTTTGATCTGAGAAGTACACAGGCACACACACACGCTATAGCCAAGGATTGCTTAGGTTTCCCTAGTCACTGAAATGCTTACCACCTCTCAGGAGAATGGCAGGTTTCAGGAATACCATAACCTATGGAATAAACATGAAACTTTCAGGAAGGCCATTCAATACTACAAAGGTTCTCTGAGGGACATCACAGTACCCCTTTCATTCATGGATCCGAAGACCTAAAGTCAGAGCCTCACAAGGCTGTTCCTCAAGAGACTTTGAGAAGGAACCTCATTTCTACAAATCAGTGATGGCAAACTGAACAACAAATATCCCAAACACACTCACACACACATAATGAATGATATACTAGTACTTATCCTGTATGTGAATTTCTTGCATTCTATGGACTTAATTACAACATTCAGCAAGACCAAAAGACATGGAACATCGCACAGCCTTGTTCATTCCATCTATTTCAACAGACTTACAAGGAGACTTCTGCATGCTTATACAGCGGGTACACTCAACGAGTGGGAAATCATTGCTAGTGTGACAATTTATGAGAAAAAGGAAAGAAATTAATATATGAAGACACTACAAGTATTGAACAGAGACACTAAGACAGACACACAGAAAGATAAACAGACAGGTAGACAGACAGACAAACACACATACACACAAACACACACAAACACGCAGACACCCAGGAGCCCTGACTGTATTCAAAGCATGTCGAATGTTATCTGCAACGGCTGAAATGCTCGCATTATCCTACTAAGTGGACACTTTCAGCACTTGAGAAAGGGTCAAACCCAGAAAAACACGTGAAATGATGTCGGATCCACCAATTTCCTTGGAAGGAAGACATCCTACCACCATTATGCCAAGGAACAACTAAAGCCTAATCCAGAGTCAGTGCCTGCAGCCATCACTTGAATCAAAATCAATTCTAGCAGGGTAACGATGCATGATACCATACGATGGTCATATTCTAGGAAATCGGAATCTTTCCTCCTCAGAGAATTGATTACAGTTGATGTAGGGAATAGCAATGTGGAGAACAACACGAAATTACTGCCTTTCAAGTAGCATTCCTGACTGGCATTATTAGGAACTGAACATCTAAAGGACACTGATCCAGGAAGTAGTTTTAACCACATATACACCATCACACATAAACACACTCCCAGAGTGCCTGTGGTCCATGAATTATAACTATTTTGGAGTAGCTGAATTTCTGGACTTTCATCTGAGAAAAGTACCTTTCAGCAGAACCCATACTTACGAATAGCTGCAAACACTGGTGATGAGGTGAACGTCTTGAAACCTTCACCGCCCGTGCTTTAATGGACTCTTCAGACCAGAGAGGAAATTATGTTAGATCAACAAGTGCCTGTGGTGTGCCTTTAGGTAACCTTTTGCTCCCTTGGCAGTCCACTAGAACCACACCGAGATCACGTATTCAGGATTAGAAGCAGAAAGCATGGCTCCCTCTGCACCACAGCAACGTAGAGGTGTCCTGTTCTGCTTGGTGAGTTCCCTGCACAAATGACACACAGGCCTGTGGACACTAAAAGCTGTGTGGCACGGTAACTTACGCTAGCTGTGAAGAATGGTATCACCTGATTGTGATGTGCTCAGGTCACCCGTTTGCTCCTGCCACACGTGCCTCGTATCCCTAGGGCCCAGTTAAAAGTGAAGTCTTCCACACAATACAGGGACACCTACCTCCACCTCTTTCCTGCTTGGCTGGCTGCGCTGCCATAGCAACAGGCCAGGCAGGAGCTGCCTCAGGATTCTCCCTGTTCCAGGGGCTGTGTTCCCACTGTGACATCACAGCCATGTCTGGTCCTGATTGGTCAGACCACATAAGCACTGCCTCTACGGCCCCTCTCCCAACAGTCTGCAGCCACTTGTGTGCCAGTTTCCTTGGAAAATCTTCTGATCTGGGGAATGCTTTTCTCCACCAGGTTCCCTCCTCAGATCATTCAAGAGTCAACTGCCAGGACATTTCTATCATATTCCAAACTACTCCTAATCTGGACCCCACACTTTGGAGGACAGGAAGACTTTCACGTGGTGAGTACACAAACACCTCAAGCCCTTTGAAGGTAAATCAGTCGGGAAAACTACCTGAGACTTGGATGAGGCAACTTGCTTCTCAGAACTACATCTCCAACCATCTAGGAGGGGATTCCCTTACGTGGACCCAAGATATCACAGAGTGAGAACCTGGGGCTGTTTTCCAGCCTACTGTGTTCCTACCTTGAACCTAACACACAAACATACACACTGGCTGCCAACAGCCTCAAGGTGACCCCATGAATTCACTTCCTCTCCACACAGAAATTACTTCACTTTGATCTGAGATATACATAGGCACACACACGCTATAGACTAGGTTTCTCTAGTCAGTGAAATTTTTACCAAGTCTCGGGAGAATGGCAGGTTTCAGAAACACCATAACCTATGGAAGAAGCACGAAACTCTCAGACAGGACCTTCAAATCTGCAAAGGTTCTACGAGGGACATCACAGTACACCTTCCATTCAGGGAACCGAAGACCAACTCAGAGACACAAAAGGCAGTTCCTCAAGGGCCTTGGAGAAGGAATCTAATTTCCATAAATCAGTGATGGCAAACTGAACAACAAATTTCCCACACACATTCACACACACATAATAAGTGATATACTCATACTTATACTGTATGTGAATTTCTTGCATACTATGGAGTTAACTACAGCTTTGAGCAAGACCAGAAGTTATGGAACATCACACAGCCTTGTTCATTCCATCTATTCCAAAGAGTTAATGATAGATTTTGATTCCAAGAGACTTCCGCATGCCTATGCAGCACATACACTCAACGAGTGTCAAATAGTTGCTGGTAGGACAATTTATGAGAAACAGCAAAGAAATTAATACATGAAGATACTATAAATATTAAACACAGACACAAAGACAGACACATACACACAAAGATAAACAGACAGATACACACACACACACACACACACACACACACACACACACACACAGACACACACAGACACCCAGGAGCAATGCCTGTATTCAAAGCATGTTGAATGTTATCCCCAATGGATGAAATCCTCGCGTTATCCACTGAATGGACACTTTCAGCCCTTGAGAAGGATCAAACTTAGAAAAACACGTGAAGTGACATCGGTTCCACCAATGTCCTTGGAAGGAAGACCTACTACCACCATTATGCCAAGGAACAACTAAAACGTAATCCAGACTCAGTGCCTGAAGCCATCACTTGAAGCGAAATCAGTTCTAGCACGGTAACTATGCATGTACATACATCATGATAGCCTGCCATACACTGGCCATATTCAAGGAACACTGAATCTTTTCTCCTCAGACAATTGATTACACTTTATCTAGGGAAGAGTAACACGGAGAAAAAAACGAAATTACTGCCTTTCAAGTAGCATTCCTGACTGGCATTATTAGGAACTGAGCATCTAACGAACACTGATCCAGGAATTATGTTTATCCGCACGTGCGCCCCCACACATAAACACACCCACAGAGTGGCTGTGATCCATGACTATGAACTACTTTGGAGTAAGTGCTTTTCTGGACTTTCATCTAAAATAGTACCTTTCAGCAGAACCCATACTTAGGAATACTGGCAAACACTGGTGATGAGGTGAATATCTTCAAACCTTCACTGCCTGAGTTTTAATGAACCCTGCAGACTTCAGAAGAAATTTTGTCAGATCAACAAGTGCCTGTGCTGGGCCACAATGTAACCTTTCCCTCCCTTGCCAGTCCACTGGAACCACACCTTGAGATCACGTGGTCAGGATAAGAAGCAGAAACTAAGGCTGCCTGTGCACCACAGCGACATCAGGCAGCCTGTTCTGCTTGGTGAGCTCCCTGCGCAAATCACACAGAAGCATGTGGACACTAAAAGCTGTGTGGCACGGTAGCTTACGCTAGCTGTGAAGAATGGAATCACCTGATCCTGATGTGCTCAGTTCACCCTTGTGCTCCTCCCACACGTGCCCCGTGTCCCTAGGACCCAGTTAAAAGAGAAGTCTTCCACACAAGACAGGGCCACCTACCTCCAGCTTCTTCATGCTTGGCTGGCTCTGCTACCATAGCAGCAGACCAGGCAGGAGCTGCCTTAGGAATCTATATGTTCCAGGGTCTGTGATCCCACTGTGACACCACAACCAAGTCTGTCCTGATTGGTAAGACCATGCAAGCACTGCCTCTACATCCCTCTCCCTCCAGTCTCCAGCCACTTGTGTGACAGTTTCCTGGCAAGATCTCCTGATCTGAGCAATGCTTTTCTCCACCATGTTCCCTCCTCAGATCATTCAAGCTTCAACTGCCTTCACATTTCTATCATGTTCCAAACTACTGCCAATCTGGAATCCACACTTTGGAGGAAAAGAAGGCTTTCACGTGGTGAGTACACCAACCCATCAAGCCCTTTGAAGGTAAATCAGCCAGGAAAACATCCGTTACCTTGGATGAGGCAACTTCCTTCTCAGAACTACATCTCCCATCATCTGGGAGGGGATTCCCTTATGGGGACCCAAAATATCACAGAGAGAGGACCCGAGGCTGTTTTCCACCCTACGGTGTTCCTAACTTGAACAGAACACGCAAATGCACATAATGGCTGCCAAGAGACTCCAGGTGATCACATGAATTCTCTTCCTCTCGACACAGAAATTACTTCACTTTGATCTGAGAAGTACACAGGCACACACACACGCTATAGCCAAGGATTGCTTAGGTTTCCCTAGTCACTGAAATGCTTACCACCTCTCAGGAGAATGGCAGGTTTCAGGAACACCACAACCTATGGAATAAACATGAAACTTTCAGGAAGGCCATTCAATACTACAAAGGTTCTCTGAGGGACATCACAGTACCCCTTTCATTCATGGATCCGAAGACCTAAAGTCAGAGCCTCACAAGGCTGTTCCTCAAGAGACTTTGGGAAGGAACCTCATTTCTACAAATCAGTGATGGCAAACTGAACAACAAATATCCCAAACACACTCACACACACATAATGAATGATATACTAATACTTATCCTGTATGTGAATTTCTTGCATTCTACGGACTTAATTACAACATTCAGCAAGACCAAAAGACATGGAACATCGCACAGCCTTGTTTATTCCATCTATTTCAACAGACTTACAAGGAGACTTCTGCATGCTTATACAGCGGGTACACTCAAAGAGTGGGAAATCATTGCTAGTATGACAATTTATGAGAAAAAGGAAAGAAATTAATATATGAAGACACTACAAGTATTGAACAGAGACACAAAGACAGACACACAGAAAGATAAACAGACAGGTAGACAGACAGACAAACACACATACACACACACACACACAAACACGCAGACACCCAGGAGCCCTGACTGTATTCAAAGCATGGCGAATGTTATCTGCAACGGCTGAAATGCTCGCCTTATCCTACTAAGTGGACACTTTCAGCACTTGAGAAAGGGTCAAACCCAGTAAAACACGTGAAATGATGTCGGATCCACCAATTTCCTTGGAAGGAAGACATCCTACCACCATTATGCCTAGGAACAACTAAAGCCTAATCCAGAGTCAGTGCCTGCAGCCATCACTTGAATCGAAATCAATTCTAGCAGGGTAACGATGCATGATACCATACGATGGTCATATTCTAGGAAATCGGAATCTTTCCTCCTCAGAGAATTGATTACAGTTGATGTAGGGAATAGCAATGTGGAGAACAACACGAAATTACTGCCTTTCAAGTAGCATTCCTGACTGGCATTATTAGGAACTGAACATCTAAAGGACACTGATCCAGGAAGTAGTTTTAACCACATATACACCCTCACACATAAACACACTCCCAGAGTGCCTGTGGTCCATGAATTATAACTATTTTGGAGTAGCTGAATTTCCGGACTTTCATCTAAGAAAAGTACCTTTCAGCAGGACCCATACTTACGAATAGCTGCAAACACTGGTGATGAGGTGAACGTCTTCAAACCTTCACCGCCCGTGCTTTAATGGACTCTTCAGACCAGAGAGGAAATTATGTTAGATCAACAAGTGCCTGTGGTGTGCCTTTAGGTAACCTTTTGCTCCCTTGGCAGTCCACTAGAACCACACCGAGATCACGTATTCAGGATTAGAAGCAGAAAGTATGGCTCCCTCTGCACCACAGCAACGTAGAGGTGTCCTGTTCTGCTTGGTGAGTTCCCTGCACAAATGACACACAGGCCTGTGGACACTAAAAGCTGTGTGGCACGGTAACTTACGCTAGCTGTGAAGAATGGTATCACCTGATTGTGATGTGCTCAGGTCACCCGTTTGCTCCTGCCACACGTGCCTCGTATCCCTAGGGCCCAGTTAAAAGTGAAGTCTTCCACACAATACAGGGACACCTACCTCCAGCTTCTTCATGCTTGGCTGGCTCTGCTACCATAGCAGCAGACCAGGCAGGAGCTGCCTTAGGAATCTATATGTTCCAGGATCTGTGATCCCAATGTCACACCACAATCAAGTCTGTCCTGATTGGTAAGACCATGTAAGCACTGCCTCTACATCCCTCTCCCTCCAGTCTCCAGCCACTTGTGTGACAGTTTCCTGGCAAGATCTCCTGATCTGAGCAATGCTTTTCTCCACCATGTTCCCTCCTCAGATCATTCAAGCTTCAACTGCCTTCACATTTCTATCATGTTCCAAACTACTGCCAATCTGGAATCCACACTTTGGAGGAAAAGAAGGCTTTCACGTGGTGAGTACTCCAACCCATCAAGCCCTTTGAAGGTAAATCAGCCAGGAAAACATCCGTTACCTTGGATGAGGCAACTTCCTTCTCAGAACTACATCTCCCATCATCTGGGAGGGGATTCCCTTATGGGGACCCAAAATATCACAGAGAGAGGACCCGAGGCTGTTTTCCACCCTACGGTGTTCCTAACTTGAACAGAACACGCAAACGCACATAATGGCTGCCAAGAGACTCCAGGTGATCACATGAATTCTCTTCCTCTCGACACAGAAATTACTTCACTTTGATCTGAGAAGTACACAGGCACACACACACGCTATAGCCAAGGATTGCTTAGGTTTCCCTAGTCACTGAAATGCTTACCACCTCTCAGGAGAATGGCAGGTTTCAGGAACACCACAACCTATGGAATAAACATGAAACTTTCAGGAAGGCCATTCAATACTACAAAGGTTCTCTGAGGGACATCACATTACCCCTTTCATTCATGGATCCGAAGACCTAAAGTCAGAGCCTCACAAGGCTGTTCCTCAAGAGACTTTGGGAAGGAACCTCATTTCTACAAATCAGTGATGGCAAACTGAACAACAAATATCCCAAACACACTCACACACACATAATGAATGATATACTAATACTTATCCTGTATGTGAATTTCTTGCATTCTACGGACTTAATTACAACATTCAGCAAGACCAAAAGACATGGAACATCGCACAGCCTTGTTCATTCCATCTATTTCAACAGACTTACAAGGAGATTTTCTGCATGCTTATACAGCGGGTACACTCAACGAGTGGGAAATCATTGCTAGTATGACAATTTATGAGAAAAAGGAAAGAAATTAATACATGAAGACACTACAAGTATTGAACAGAGACACAAAGACAGAACACAGAAAGATAAACAGACAGGTAGACAGACAGACAACACACATACACACACACAGACAAAAACACGCAGACACCCAGGAGCCCTGACTGTATTCAAAGCATGTCGAATGTTATCTGCAACGGCTGAAATGCTCGCATTATCCTACTAAGTGGACACTTTCAGCACTTGAGAAAGGGTCAAACCCAGAAAAACACGTGAAATGATGTCGGATCCACCAATTTCCTTGGAAGGAAGACATCCGACCACCATTATGCCAAGGAACAACTAAAGCCTAATCCAGAGTCAGTGCCTGCAGCCATCACTTGAATCAAAATCAATTCTAGCAGGGTAACGATGCATGATACCATACGATGGTCATATTCTAGGAAATCGGAATCTTTCCTCCTCAGAGAATTGATTACAGTTGATGTAGAGAACAACATGAAATTACTGCCTTTCAAGTAGCATTCTTGACTGGCATTATTAGGAACTGAACATCTAAAGGACACTGATCCAGGAAGTAGTTTTAACCACATATACACCCTCACACATAAACACACTCCCAGAGTGCCTGTGGTCCATGAATTATAACTATTTTGGAGTAGCTGAATTTCTGGACTTTCATCTAAGAAAAGTACCTTTCAGCAGAACCCATACTTACGAATAGCTGCAAACACTGGTGATGAGGTGAACGTCTTCAAACCTTCACCACTGTGCTTTAATGGACTCTTCAGACCAGAGAAGAAATTATGTTAGATCAACAAGTGCCTGTGGTGTGCCTTTAGGTAAGCTTTTGCTCCCTTGGCAGTCCACTAGAACCACACCGAGATCACGTATTCAGGATTAGAAGCAGAAAGCATGGCTCCCTCTGCACCACAGCAACGTCCAGGTGTCCTGTTCTGCTTGGTGAGTTCCCTGCACAAATGACACACAGGCCTGTGGACACTAAAAGCTGTGTGGCATGGTAACTTACGCTAGCTGTGAAGAATGGTATCACCTGATTGTGATGGGCTCAGGTCACCCGTTTGCTCCTGCCACATGTGCCTCGTATCCCTAGGGCCCAGTTAAAAGTGAAGTCTTCCACACAATACAGGGACACCTACCTCCACCTCCTTCCTGCTTGGCTGGCTGCGCTGCCATAGCAACAGGCCAGGCAGGAGCTGCCTCAGGATTCTCCCTGTTCCAGGGGCTGTGTTCCCACTGTGACATCACAGCCATGTCTGGTCCTGATTGGTCAGACCACATAAGCACTGCCTCTACGGCCCCGCTCCCAACAGTCTGCAGCCACTTGTGTGCCAGTTTCCTTGGAAAATCTTCTGATCTGGGGAATGCTTTTCTCCACCAGGTTCCCTCCTCAGATCATTCAAGAGTCAACTGCCAGGACATTTCTATCATATTCCAAACTACTCCTAATCTGGACCCCACACTTTGGAGGACAGGAAGACTTTCACGTGGTGAGTACACAAACACCTCAAGCCCTTTGAAGGTAAATCAGTCGGGAAAACTACCTGAGACTTGGATGAGGCAACTTACTTCTCAGAACTACATCTCCAACCATCTAGGAGGGGATTCCCTTACGTGGACCCAAGATATCACAGAGTGAGAACCTGGGGCTGTTTTCCAGCCTACTGTGTTCCTACCTTGAACCTAACACACAAACATACACACTGGCTGCCAACAGCCTCAAGGTGACCCCATGAATTCACTTCCTCTCCACACAGAAATTACTTCACTTTGATCTGAGATATACACAGGCACACACACGCTATAGACTAGGTTTCTCTAGTCAGTGAAATTTTTACCAAGTCTCGGGAGAATGGCAGGTTTCAGAAACACCATAACCTATGGAAGAAGCACGAAACTCTCAGACAGGACCTTCAAATCTGCAAAGGTTCTACGAGGGACATCACAGTACACCTTCCATTCAGGGAACCGAAGACCAACTCAGAGACACAAAAGGCAGTTCCTCAAGTGCCTTGGAGAAGGAATCTAATTTCCATAAATCAGTGATGGCAAACTGAACAACAAATTTCCCACACACATTCACACACACATAATAAGTGATATACTCATACTTATACTGTATGTGAATTTCTTGCATACTATGGAGTTAACTACAGCTTTGAGCAAGACCAGAAGTTATGGAACATCACATAACCTTGTTCATTCCATCTATTCCAAAGAGTTAATGATAGATTTTGATTCCAAGAGACTTCTGCATGCCTATGCAGCACATACACTCAACGAGTGTCAAATAGTTGCTGGTAGGACAATTTATGAGAAAGAGCAAAGAAATTAATGCATGAAGATACTATAAATATTAAACACAGACACAAAGACAGAAACATACACACAAAGATAAACAGACAGATACACACGCACACACACACACACACACACAGATACCCAGGAGCAATGCCTGTATTCAAAGCATGTTGAATGTTATCCCCAATGGATGAAATCCTTGCGTTATCCACTGAATGGACACTTTCAGCCCTTGGGAAGGATCAAACTTAGAAAACCACGTGAAGTGACATCGGTTCCACCAATGTCCTTGGAAGGAAGACCTACTACCACCATTATGCCAAGGAACAACTAAAACCTAATCCAGACTCAGTGCCTGAAGCCATCACTTGAATCGAAATCAGTTCTAGCACGGTAACTATGCATGTACATACATCATGATAGCCTGCCAACACTGGCCTTATTCAAGGAACACTGAATCATTTCTCCTCAGACAATTGATTACACTTTATCTAGGGAATAGTAACACGGAGAAAAAAACGAAATTACTGCCTTTCAAGTAGCATTCCTGACTGGCATTATTAGGAACTGAGCATCTAACGGACACTAATCCAGGAATTATGTTTATCCACACGTGCGCTCCCACACATAAACACACCCACAGAGTGGCTGTGATCCATGACTATGAACTACTTTGGAGTAAGTGCATTTCTGGACTTTCATCTAAAATAGTACCTTTCAGCAGAACCCATACTTAGGAATACTGGCAAACACTGGTGATGAGGTGAATATCTTCAAACCTTCACTGCCCGAGGTTTAATGAACCCTGCAGACCACAGAAGAAATTTTGTCAGATCAACAAGTGCCTGTGCTGGGCCACAATGTAAACTTTCCCTCCCTTGCCAGTCCACTGGAACCACACCTTGAGATCACGTGGTCAGGATAAGAAGCAGAAACTAAGGCTGCCTGTGCACCACAGCGACATCAGGCAGCCTGTTCTGCTTGGTGAGCTCCCTGCGCAAATGACACAGAAGCATGTGGACACTAAAAGCTGTGTGGCACGGTAGCTTACGCTAGCTGTGAAGAATGGAATCACCTGATCCTGATGTGCTCAGTTCACCCTTGTGCTCCTCCCACACGTGCCCCGTGTCCCTAGGACCCAGTTAAAAGAGAAGTCTTCCACACAAGACAGGGCCACCTACCTCCAGCTTCTTCATGCTTGGCTGGCTCTGCTACCATAGCAGCAGACCAGGCAGGAGCTGCCTTAGGAATCTATATGTTCCAGGGTCTGTGATCCCACTGTGACACCACAACCAAGTCTGTCCTGATTGGTAAGACCATGTAAGCACTGCCTCTACATCCCTCTCCCTCCAGTCTCCAGCCACTTGTGTGACAGTTTCCTGGCAAGATCTCCTGATCTGAGCAATGCTTTTCTCCACCATGTTCCCTCCTCAGATCATTCAAGCTTCAACTGCCTTCACATTTCTATCATGTTCCAAACTACTGCCAATCTGGAATCCACACTTGGAGGAAAAGAAGGCTTTCACGTGGTGAGTACACCAACCCATCAAGCCCTTTGAAGGTAAATCAGCCAGGAAAACATCCGTTACCTTGGATGAGGCAACTTCCTTCTCAGAACTACATCTCCCATCATCTGGGAGGGGATTCCCTTATGGGGACCCAAAATATCACAGAGAGAGGACCCGAGGCTGTTTTCCACCCTACGGTGTTCCTAACTTGAACAGAACACGCAAACGCACATAATGGCTGCCAAGAGACTCCAGGTGATCACATGAATTCTCTTCCTCTCGACACAGAAATTACTTCACTTTGATCTGAGAAGTACACAGGCACACACACACGCTATAGCCAAGGATTGCTTATGTTTCCCTAGTCACTGAAATGCTTACCACCTCTCAGGAGAATGGCAGGTTTCAGGAACACCACAACCTATGGAATAAACATGAAACTTTCAGGAAGGCCATTCAATACTGCAAAGGTTCTCTGAGGGACATCACAGTACCCCTTTCATTCATGGATCTGAAGACCTAAAGTCAGAGCCTCACAAGGCTGTTCCTCAAGAGACTTTGGGAAGGAACCTCATTTCTACAAATCAGTGATGGCAAACTGAACAACAAATATCCCAAACACACTCACACACACATAATGAATGATATACTAATACTTATCCTGTATGTGAATTTCTTGCATTCTACGGACTTAATTACAACATTCAGCAAGACCAAAAGACATGGAACATCGCACAGCCTTGTTCATTCCATCTATTTCAACAGACTTACAAGGAGACTTCTGCATGCTTATACAGCGGGTACACTCAACGAGTGGGAAATCATTGCTAGTATGACAATTTATGAGAAAAAGGAAAGAAATTAATACATGAAGACACTACAAGTATTGAACAGAGACACAAAGACAGACACACAGAAAGATAAACAGACAGGTAGACAGACAGACAACACACATACACACACACACACAAAAACACGCAGACACCCAGGAGCCCTGACTGTATTCAAAGCATGTCGAATGTTATCTGCAATGGCTGAAATGCTCACATTATCCTACTAAGTGGACACTTTCAGCACTTGAGAAAGGGTCAAACCCAGAAAAACACGTGAAATGATGTCGGATCCACCAATTTCCTTGGAAGGAAGACATCCGACCACCATTATGCCAAGGAACAACTAAAGCCTAATCCAGAGTCAGTGCCTGCAGCCATCACTTGAATCAAAATCAATTCTAGCAGGGTAACGATGCATGATACCATACGATGGTCATATTCTAGGAAATCGGAATCTTTCCTCCTCAGAGAATTGATTACAGTTGATGTAGAGAACAACATGAAATTACTGCCTTTCAAGTAGCATTCTTGACTGGCATTATTAGGAACTGAACATCTAAAGGACACTGATCCAGGAAGTATTTTTAACCACATATACACCCTCACACATAAACACACTCCCAGAGTGCCTGTGGTCCATGAATTATAACTATTTTGGAGTAGCTGAATTTCTGGACTTTCATCTAAGAAAAGTACCTTTCAGCAGAACCCATACTTACGAATAGCTGCAAACACTGGTGATGAGGTGAACGTCTTCAAACCTTCACCGCCCGTGCTTTAATGGACTCTTCAGACCAGAGAAGAAATTATGTTAGATCAACAAGTGCCTGTGGTGTGCCTTTAGGTAACCTTTTGCTCCCTTGGCAGTCCACTAGAACCACACCGAGATCACGTATTCAGGATTAGAAGCAGAAAGCATGGCTCCCTCTGCACCACAGCAACGTCCAGGTGTCCTGTTCTGCTTGGTGAGTTCCCTGCACAAATGACACACAGGCCTGTGGACACTAAAAGCTGTGTGGCACGGTAACTTACGCTAGCTGTGAAGAATGGTATCACCTGATTGTGATGTGCTCAGGTCACCCGTTTGCTCCTGCCACGCGTGCCTCGTATCCCTAGGGCCCAGTTAAAAGTGAAGTCTTCCACACAATACAGGGACACCTACCTCCACCTCCTTCCTGCTTGGCTGGCTGCGCTGCCATAGCAACAGGCCAGGCAGGAGCTGCCTCAGGATTCTCCCTGTTCCAGGGGCTGTGTTCCCACTGTGACATCACAGCCATGTCTGGTCCTGATTGGTCAGACCACATAAGCACTGCCTCTACGGCCCCTCTCCCAACAGTCTGCAGCCACTTGTGTGCCAGTTTCCTTGGAAAATCTTCTGATCTGGGGAATGCTTTTCTCCACCTGGTTCCCTCCTCAGATCATTCAAGAGTCAACTGCCAGGACATTTCTATCATATTCCAAACTACTCCTAATCTGGACCCCAAACTTTGGAGGACAGGAAGACTTTCACGTGGTGAGTACACAAACACCTCAAGCCCTTTGAAGGTAAATCAGTCGGGAAAACTACCTGAGACTTGGATGAGGCAACTTCCTTCTCAGAACTACATCTCCCATCATCTGGGAGGGGATTCCCTTATGGGGACCCAAAATATCACAGAGAGAGGACCCGAGGCTGTTTTCCACCCTACGGTGTTCCTAACTTGAACAGAACACGCAAATGCACATAATGGCTGCCAAGAGACTCCAGGTGATCACATGAATTCTCTTCCTCTCGACACAGAAATTACTTCACTTTGATCTGAGAAGTACACAGGCACACACACACGCTATAGCCAAGGATTGCTTAGGTTTCCCTAGTCACTGAAATGCTTACCACCTCTCAGGAGAATGGCAGGTTTCAGGAACACCACAACCTATGGAATAAACATGAAACTTTCAGGAAGGCCATTCAATACTACAAAGGTTCTCTGAGGGACATCACAGTACCCCTTTCATTCATGGATCCGAAGACCTAAAGTCAGAGCCTCACAAGGCTGTTCCTCAAGAGACTTTGGGAAGGAACCTCATTTCTACAAATCAGTGATGGCAAACTGAACAACAAATATCCCAAACACACTCACACACACATAATGAATGATATACTAATACTTATCCTGTATGTGAATTTCTTGCATTCTACGGACTTAATTACAACATTCAGCAAGACCAAAAGACATGGAACATCGCACAGCCTTGTTTATTCCATCTATTTCAACAGACTTACAAGGAGACTTCTGCATGCTTATACAGCGGGTACACTCAAAGAGTGGGAAATCATTGCTAGTATGACAATTTATGAGAAAAAGGAAAGAAATTAATATATGAAGACACTACAAGTATTGAACAGAGACACAAAGACAGACACACAGAAAGATAAACAGACAGGTAGACAGACAGACAAACACACATACACACACACACACACAAACACGCAGACACCCAGGAGCCCTGACTGTATTCAAAGCATGTCGAATGTTATCTGCAACGGCTGAAATGCTCGCCTTATCCTACTAAGTGGACACTTTCAGCACTTGAGAAAGGGTCAAACCCAGTAAAACACGTGAAATGATGTCGGATCCACCAATTTCCTTGGAAGGAAGACATCCTACCACCATTATGCCTAGGAACAACTAAAGCCTAATCCAGAGTCAGTGCCTGCAGCCATCACTTGAATCGAAATCAATTCTAGCAGGGTAACGATGCATGATACCATACGATGGTCATATTCTAGGAAATCGGAATCTTTCCTCCTCAGAGAATTGATTACAGTTGATGTAGGGAATAGCAATGTGGAGAACAACACGAAATTACTGCCTTTCAAGTAGCATTCCTGACTGGCATTATTAGGAACTGAACATCTAAAGGACACTGATCCAGGAAGTAGTTTTAACCACATATACACCCTCACACATAAACACACTCCCAGAGTGCCTGTGGTCCATGAATTATAACTATTTTGGAGTAGCTGAATTTCCGGACTTTCATCTAAGAAAAGTACCTTTCAGCAGGACCCATACTTACGAATAGCTGCAAACACTGGTGATGAGGTGAACGTCTTCAAACCTTCACCGCCCGTGCTTTAATGGACTCTTCAGACCAGAGAGGAAATTATGTTAGATCAACAAGTGCCTGTGGTGTGCCTTTAGGTAACCTTTTGCTCCCTTGGCAGTCCACTAGAACCACACCGAGATCACGTATTCAGGATTAGAAGCAGAAAGTATGGCTCCCTCTGCACCACAGCAACGTAGAGGTGTCCTGTTCTGCTTGGTGAGTTCCCTGCACAAATGACACACAGGCCTGTGGACACTAAAAGCTGTGTGGCACGGTAACTTACGCTAGCTGTGAAGAATGGTATCACCTGATTGTGATGTGCTCAGGTCACCCGTTTGCTCCTGCCACACGTGCCTCGTATCCCTAGGGCCCAGTTAAAAGTGAAGTCTTCCACACAATACAGGGACACCTACCTCCAGCTTCTTCATGCTTGGCTGGCTCTGCTACCATAGCAGCAGACCAGGCAGGAGCTGCCTTAGGAATCTATATGTTCCAGGATCTGTGATCCCAATGTCACACCACAATCAAGTCTGTCCTGATTGGTAAGACCATGTAAGCACTGCCTCTACATCCCTCTCCCTCCAGTCTCCAGCCACTTGTGTGACAGTTTCCTGGCAAGATCTCCTGATCTGAGCAATGCTTTTCTCCACCATGTTCCCTCCTCAGATCATTCAAGCTTCAACTGCCTTCACATTTCTATCATGTTCCAAACTACTGCCAATCTGGAATCCACACTTTGGAGGAAAAGAAGGCTTTCACGTGGTGAGTACTCCAACCCATCAAGCCCTTTGAAGGTAAATCAGCCAGGAAAACATCCGTTACCTTGGATGAGGCAACTTCCTTCTCAGAACTACATCTCCCATCATCTGGGAGGGGATTCCCTTATGGGGACCCAAAATATCACAGAGAGAGGACCCGAGGCTGTTTTCCACCCTACGGTGTTCCTAACTTGAACAGAACACGCAAACGCACATAATGGCTGCCAAGAGACTCCAGGTGATCACATGAATTCTCTTCCTCTCGACACAGAAATTACTTCACTTTGATCTGAGAAGTACACAGGCACACACACACGCTATAGCCAAGGATTGCTTAGGTTTCCCTAGTCACTGAAATGCTTACCACCTCTCAGGAGAATGGCAGGTTTCAGGAACACCACAACCTATGGAATAAACATGAAACTTTCAGGAAGGCCATTCAATACTACAAAGGTTCTCTGAGGGACATCACATTACCCCTTTCATTCATGGATCCGAAGACCTAAAGTCAGAGCCTCACAAGGCTGTTCCTCAAGAGACTTTGGGAAGGAACCTCATTTCTACAAATCAGTGATGGCAAACTGAACAACAAATATCCCAAACACACTCACACACACATAATGAATGATATACTAATACTTATCCTGTATGTGAATTTCTTGCATTCTACGGACTTAATTACAACATTCAGCAAGACCAAAAGACATGGAACATCGCACAGCCTTGTTCATTCCATCTATTTCAACAGACTTACAAGGAGATTTTCTGCATGCTTATACAGCGGGTACACTCAACGAGTGGGAAATCATTGCTAGTATGACAATTTATGAGAAAAAGGAAAGAAATTAATACATGAAGACACTACAAGTATTGAACAGAGACACAAAGACAGAACACAGAAAGATAAACAGACAGGTAGACAGACAGACAACACACATACACACACACAGACAAAAACACGCAGACACCCAGGAGCCCTGACTGTATTCAAAGCATGTCGAATGTTATCTGCAACGGCTGAAATGCTCGCATTATCCTACTAAGTGGACACTTTCAGCACTTGAGAAAGGGTCAAACCCAGAAAAACACGTGAAATGATGTCGGATCCACCAATTTCCTTGGAAGGAAGACATCCGACCACCATTATGCCAAGGAACAACTAAAGCCTAATCCAGAGTCAGTGCCTGCAGCCATCACTTGAATCAAAATCAATTCTAGCAGGGTAACGATGCATGATACCATACGATGGTCATATTCTAGGAAATCGGAATCTTTCCTCCTCAGAGAATTGATTACAGTTGATGTAGAGAACAACATGAAATTACTGCCTTTCAAGTAGCATTCTTGACTGGCATTATTAGGAACTGAACATCTAAAGGACACTGATCCAGGAAGTAGTTTTAACCACATATACACCCTCACACATAAACACACTCCCAGAGTGCCTGTGGTCCATGAATTATAACTATTTTGGAGTAGCTGAATTTCTGGACTTTCATCTAAGAAAAGTACCTTTCAGCAGAACCCATACTTACGAATAGCTGCAAACACTGGTGATGAGGTGAACGTCTTCAAACCTTCACCACTGTGCTTTAATGGACTCTTCAGACCAGAGAAGAAATTATGTTAGATCAACAAGTGCCTGTGGTGTGCCTTTAGGTAAGCTTTTGCTCCCTTGGCAGTCCACTAGAAACACACCGAGATCACGTATTCAGGATTAGAAGCAGAAAGCATGGCTCCCTCTGCACCACAGCAACGTCCAGGTGTCCTGTTCTGCTTGGTGAGTTCCCTGCACAAATGACACACAGGCCTGTGGACACTAAAAGCTGTGTGGCATGGTAACTTACGCTAGCTGTGAAGAATGGTATCACCTGATTGTGATGGGCTCAGGTCACCCGTTTGCTCCTGCCACATGTGCCTCGTATCCCTAGGGCCCAGTTAAAAGTGAAGTCTTCCACACAATACAGGGACACCTACCTCCACCTCCTTCCTGCTTGGCTGGCTGCGCTGCCATAGCAACAGGCCAGGCAGGAGCTGCCTCAGGATTCTCCCTGTTCCAGGGGCTGTGTTCCCACTGTGACATCACAGCCATGTCTGGTCCTGATTGGTCAGACCACATAAGCACTGCCTCTACGGCCCCGCTCCCAACAGTCTGCAGCCACTTGTGTGCCTGTTTCCTTGGAAAATCTTCTGATCTGGGGAATGCTTTTCTCCACCAGGTTCCCTCCTCAGATCATTCAAGAGTCAACTGCCAGGACATTTCTATCATATTCCAAACTACTCCTAATCTGGACCCCACACTTTGGAGGACAGGAAGACTTTCACGTGGTGAGTACACAAACACCTCAAGCCCTTTGAAGGTAAATCAGTCGGGAAAACTACCTGAGACTTGGATGAGGCAACTTACTTCTCAGAACTACATCTCCAACCATCTAGGAGGGGATTCCCTTACGTGGACCCAAGATATCACAGAGTGAGAACCTGGGGCTGTTTTCCAGCCTACTGTGTTCCTACCTTGAACCTAACACACAAACATACACACTGGCTGCCAACAGCCTCAAGGTGACCCCATGAATTCACTTCCTCTCCACACAGAAATTACTTCACTTTGATCTGAGATATACACAGGCACACACACGCTATAGACTAGGTTTCTCTAGTCAGTGAAATTTTTACCAAGTCTCGGGAGAATGGCAGGTTTCAGAAACACCATAACCTATGGAAGAAGCACGAAACTCTCAGACAGGACCTTCAAATCTGCAAAGGTTCTACGAGGGACATCACAGTACACCTTCCATTCAGGGAACCGAAGACCAACTCAGAGACACAAAAGGCAGTTCCTCAAGTGCCTTGGAGAAGGAATCTAATTTCCATAAATCAGTGATGGCAAACTGAACAACAAATTTCCCACACACATTCACACACACATAATAAGTGATATACTCATACTTATACTGTATGTGAATTTCTTGCATACTATGGAGTTAACTACAGCTTTGAGCAAGACCAGAAGTTATGGAACATCACATAACCTTGTTCATTCCATCTATTCCAAAGAGTTAATGATAGATTTTGATTCCAAGAGACTTCTGCATGCCTATGCAGCACATACACTCAACGAGTGTCAAATAGTTGCTGGTAGGACAATTTATGAGAAAGAGCAAAGAAATTAATGCATGAAGATACTATAAATATTAAACACAGACACAAAGACAGAAACATACACACAAAGATAAACAGACAGATACACACGCACACACACACACACACACACACAGATACCCAGGAGCAATGCCTGTATTCAAAGCATGTTGAATGTTATCCCCAATGGATGAAATCCTTGCGTTATCCACTGAATGGACACTTTCAGCCCTTGGGAAGGATCAAACTTAGAAAACCACGTGAAGTGACATCGGTTCCACCAATGTCCTTGGAAGGAAGACCTACTACCACCATTATGCCAAGGAACAACTAAAACCTAATCCAGACTCAGTGCCTGAAGCCATCACTTGAATCGAAATCAGTTCTAGCACGGTAACTATGCATGTACATACATCATGATAGCCTGCCAACACTGGCCTTATTCAAGGAACACTGAATCATTTCTCCTCAGACAATTGATTACACTTTATCTAGGGAATAGTAACACGGAGAAAAAAACGAAATTACTGCCTTTCAAGTAGCATTCCTGACTGGCATTATTAGGAACTGAGCATCTAACGGACACTAATCCAGGAATTATGTTTATCCACACGTGCGCTCCCACACATAAACACACCCACAGAGTGGCTGTGATCCATGACTATGAACTACTTTGGAGTAAGTGCATTTCTGGACTTTCATCTAAAATAGTACCTTTCAGCAGAACCCATACTTAGGAATACTGGCAAACACTGGTGATGAGGTGAATATCTTCAAACCTTCACTGCCCGAGGTTTAATGAACCCTGCAGACCACAGAAGAAATTTTGTCAGATCAACAAGTGCCTGTGCTGGGCCACAATGTAAACTTTCCCTCCCTTGCCAGTCCACTGGAACCACACCTTGAGATCACGTGGTCAGGATAAGAAGCAGAAACTAAGGCTGCCTGTGCACCACAGCGACATCAGGCAGCCTGTTCTGCTTGGTGAGCTCCCTGCGCAAATGACACAGAAGCATGTGGACACTAAAAGCTGTGTGGCACGGTAGCTTACGCTAGCTGTGAAGAATGGAATCACCTGATCCTGATGTGCTCAGTTCACCCTTGTGCTCCTCCCACACGTGCCCCGTGTCCCTAGGACCCAGTTAAAAGAGAAGTCTTCCACACAAGACAGGGCCACCTACCTCCAGCTTCTTCATGCTTGGCTGGCTCTGCTACCATAGCAGCAGACCAGGCAGGAGCTGCCTTAGGAATCTATATGTTCCAGGGTCTGTGATCCCACTGTGACACCACAACCAAGTCTGTCCTGATTGGTAAGACCATGTAAGCACTGCCTCTACATCCCTCTCCCTCCAGTCTCCAGCCACTTGTGTGACAGTTTCCTGGCAAGATCTCCTGATCTGAGCAATGCTTTTCTCCACCATGTTCCCTCCTCAGATCATTCAAGCTTCAACTGCCTTCACATTTCTATCATGTTCCAAACTACTGCCAATCTGGAATCCACACTTGGAGGAAAAGAAGGCTTTCACGTGGTGAGTACACCAACCCATCAAGCCCTTTGAAGGTAAATCAGCCAGGAAAACATCCGTTACCTTGGATGAGGCAACTTCCTTCTCAGAACTACATCTCCCATCATCTGGGAGGGGATTCCCTTATGGGGACCCAAAATATCACAGAGAGAGGACCCGAGGCTGTTTTCCACCCTACGGTGTTCCTAACTTGAACAGAACACGCAAACGCACATAATGGCTGCCAAGAGACTCCAGGTGATCACATGAATTCTCTTCCTCTCGACACAGAAATTACTTCACTTTGATCTGAGAAGTACACAGGCACACACACACGCTATAGCCAAGGATTGCTTATGTTTCCCTAGTCACTGAAATGCTTACCACCTCTCAGGAGAATGGCAGGTTTCAGGAACACCACAACCTATGGAATAAACATGAAACTTTCAGGAAGGCCATTCAATACTGCAAAGGTTCTCTGAGGGACATCACAGTACCCCTTTCATTCATGGATCTGAAGACCTAAAGTCAGAGCCTCACAAGGCTGTTCCTCAAGAGACTTTGGGAAGGAACCTCATTTCTACAAATCAGTGATGGCAAACTGAACAACAAATATCCCAAACACACTCACACACACATAATGAATGATATACTAATACTTATCCTGTATGTGAATTTCTTGCATTCTACGGACTTAATTACAACATTCAGCAAGACCAAAAGACATGGAACATCGCACAGCCTTGTTCATTCCATCTATTTCAACAGACTTACAAGGAGACTTCTGCATGCTTATACAGCGGGTACACTCAACGAGTGGGAAATCATTGCTAGTATGACAATTTATGAGAAAAAGGAAAGAAATTAATACATGAAGACACTACAAGTATTGAACAGAGACACAAAGACAGACACACAGAAAGATAAACAGACAGGTAGACAGACAGACAACACACATACACACACACACACAAAAACACGCAGACACCCAGGAGCCCTGACTGTATTCAAAGCATGTCGAATGTTATCTGCAATGGCTGAAATGCTCACATTATCCTACTAAGTGGACACTTTCAGCACTTGAGAAAGGGTCAAACCCAGAAAAACACGTGAAATGATGTCGGATCCACCAATTTCCTTGGAAGGAAGACATCCGACCACCATTATGCCAAGGAACAACTAAAGCCTAATCCAGAGTCAGTGCCTGCAGCCATCACTTGAATCAAAATCAATTCTAGCAGGGTAACGATGCATGATACCATACGATGGTCATATTCTAGGAAATCGGAATCTTTCCTCCTCAGAGAATTGATTACAGTTGATGTAGAGAACAACATGAAATTACTGCCTTTCAAGTAGCATTCTTGACTGGCATTATTAGGAACTGAACATCTAAAGGACACTGATCCAGGAAGTATTTTTAACCACATATACACCCTCACACATAAACACACTCCCAGAGTGCCTGTGGTCCATGAATTATAACTATTTTGGAGTAGCTGAATTTCTGGACTTTCATCTAAGAAAAGTACCTTTCAGCAGAACCCATACTTACGAATAGCTGCAAACACTGGTGATGAGGTGAACGTCTTCAAACCTTCACCGCCCGTGCTTTAATGGACTCTTCAGACCAGAGAAGAAATTATGTTAGATCAACAAGTGCCTGTGGTGTGCCTTTAGGTAACCTTTTGCTCCCTTGGCAGTCCACTAGAACCACACCGAGATCACGTATTCAGGATTAGAAGCAGAAAGCATGGCTCCCTCTGCACCACAGCAACGTCCAGGTGTCCTGTTCTGCTTGGTGAGTTCCCTGCACAAATGACACACAGGCCTGTGGACACTAAAAGCTGTGTGGCACGGTAACTTACGCTAGCTGTGAAGAATGGTATCACCTGATTGTGATGTGCTCAGGTCACCCGTTTGCTCCTGCCACGCGTGCCTCGTATCCCTAGGGCCCAGTTAAAAGTGAAGTCTTCCACACAATACAGGGACACCTACCTCCACCTCCTTCCTGCTTGGCTGGCTGCGCTGCCATAGCAACAGGCCAGGCAGGAGCTGCCTCAGGATTCTCCCT